>NW_026893899.1:0-290190 GCF_032452875.1 Bos javanicus | reverse complement strand
CTGATCATGCACTGATCACGTGACTGATCATGCACTGATCACGTGGATGATCATACACTGATCACGTGACTGATCATGCACTGATCACGTGGCTGATCATGCACGTATCACGTGACTGATCATGCACTGTTCACGTGGCTGATCATGCACTGATCACGTGACTATCATGCACTGATCACGTGGCTGATCATGCACTGATCACGTGACTGATCATGCACTGATCACGTGGCTGATCATACACTGATCACGTGACTGATCATGCACTGATCACGTGGCTATCATGCACTGATCACGTGGCTGATCATACACTGTTCACGTGGCTGACCATGCACTGATCACGTGGCTGATCATACACTGCTCACGTAACTGATCATGCACTGATCACGTGGCTATCATGCACTGATCACGTGGCTGAACATGCACTGTTCACGTGGCTGATCACACACCTGTCACGTGACATATCATGCACTGATCACGTGGCACTCATGCACTGATCACGTGGCTGATCATACTCTGCTCACGTAACTCATGCACACATCACGTGGCTATCATGCACTGCTCACGTGGCTCGTCATGGAATGATCACGTAGCAACCATATACTGGTAACGTGACTGATCATGCAAAGATCACGTAAATGATCATGCACTGTTCACGTGACTGATCATGTACTGATCACGTGACTGATCATGCACTGACCACGTGGCTATCATGCTCTGCTCACGTGGCTGATCATGCAATGATCACGTAGCAACCATGTACTGGTCACGTGACTGATCATGCACTGATCACGTAATTGATCATGCACTGATCACGTGGCTCATCATGCACTGATCACGTGGCTGATCACACATGTATCACGTGACTGATCATGCACTGATCCCGTGGCTCTCATGCACTGATCACGTGGCTGTCATGCACTGATCACGTGGATATCATGCACTGATCACGTGGCTGATCACACACGTATCACATGACTGATCATGCACTGATCACGTGGCTATCATGCACTGATCACGTGGCTATCATGCATTGATCACGTGGCTGATCATGCACTGATCACGTGGCTGACCATGCACTGGTCACGTGACTGATCATGCACTGCTCACGTAACTGATCATGCACTGATCACTTGGCTATCATGCACTGATCACGTGGCTGATCATACACTGATCACGTGACTGATCATGCACTGATCACGTGGCTGATCATGCACTGATCACGTGACTGATCATGCACTGATCACTTGGCTATCATGCACTGATCACGTGGCTGAACATGCACTGTTCACGTGGCTGATCATGCACTGATCACGTGACATATCATGCACTGATCACGTGGCACTCATGCACTGATCACGTTGCTGATCATACTCTGCTCACGTAACTCATGCACAGATCACGTGGCTATCATGCACTGCTCACGTGGCTCGTCATGGAATGATCACGTGGCAACCATATACTGGTCACGTGACTGATCATGCAAAGATCACGTAAATGATCATGCACTGTTCACGTGACTGATCATGCACTGATCACGTGACTGATCATGCACTGACCATGTGGCTATCATGCACTGATCACGTGGCTGATTATGCAACGATCACGTAGCAACCATGTACTGGTCACGTGACTGATCATGCACTGATCACGTAATTGATCATGCACTGATCACGTGGCTCATCATGCACTGATCACGTGGCTGATCACACATGTATCACGTGACTGATCATGCACTGATCACGTGGCTCTCATGCACTGATCACGTGGCTGTCATGCACTGATCACGTGGCTATCATGCACTGATCACGTGGCTGATCACACACGTATCACATGACTGATCATGCACTGATCACGTGGCTATCATGCACTGATCACGTGGCTATCATGCACTGATCATGTGGCTGATCAGGCAATGATCACGTAGCTACCATGTACTGGTCACGTGACTGATCATGCACTGATCACGTGATTGATCCTGCACTGATCACGTGGCTCATCATGCACTGATCTCGTGGCTGATCACACATGATCACGTGGCTGATCATGCACTGATCACGTGGCTGATCATGCACTGATCACGTGGCTGATCATGCACTGATCACGTGGCTGCCATGCACTGATCACGTGGCTGATCATGCACTGATCACGTGGATATCATGCACTGATCACGTGGCTGATCACACACGTATCACATGACTGATCATGCACTGATCACGTGGCTATCATGCACTGATCACGTGGCTATCATGCACTGATCATGTGGCTGATCAGGCAATGATCACGTAGCTACCATGTACTGGTCACGTGACTGATCATGCACTGATCACGTAATTGATCATGCACTGATCACGTGGCTGATCATGCACTGATCACGTGGCTGATCATGCACTGATCACATGACTGATCATGCACTGATCACGTGACTGATCATGCACTGATCACGTGGCTATCATGCACTGATCACTTCGCTGGACATACACTGTTCACGTGGCTGGTCATGCACTGATCACGTGGCTGATCATGCACTGATCACGTGACTGATCATGCACTGATCTCGTGTCTGATCATGCACTGATCACGTGGCTATCATGCACTGATCACGTGGCTGATCATGCCATGATCACGCAGCTACCATGTACTGGTCACATGACTGATCATGCACTGATCACGTGACTGATCATGCACTGATCACGTGGCTATCATGAACTACTCACGTGGCTGATCATGCAATGATCATGTAGCTACCATGTACAGGTCACGTGAATGATCATACACCCATCAGGTGACTGATCATGCACTGATCACGTGGCTATCATGCACTGATCACGAGACTGATCATGCACTGTTCACGTCTATATCATGCACTGATCACATGACTGCCCGTGCACTGATCACGTGGATGATCATACACTAATCTTGTGACAGATCATGCACTGATCACGTGGCTGATCATGCACTGATACCGTGACTGAGCATGGACTGATCACATGACTATCATGTAGTGATCACGTGACTTAATGGCGCTGATCATGTGACTGATCATGCGCTGATCATGTTTGCTATCATACACTGATCATGTGCCTCTGGAGGCAATAAACAAAGAGCTGAGTAGGCACGAATCAAACAGTCAGCAGGCAATAATCATGGAACTCAGGTGTGAGGAATCATGCTGCTCAGCTGGCAATAATCAAGCAGCTGAGCAGGCAGGAATTACGCAGCACAGCTGGCAATTGTCAAGCAGATGACAGGCAGGAATCGTGCAGCTCAGCTGGCAATTGTCAAGCAGATGAGCAGACAGTAATCACGCAGCTCAGCAGGCCCAGATCACGTGACTGAGCATGCACTGTTCACGTGGCTGATCATACACTGATCACGTGATGATCATGCACTGATCACTTGGATATCATGCACTGATCACG
Source organism: Bos javanicus (assembly GCF_032452875.1). NCBI lineage: Eukaryota > Metazoa > Chordata > Mammalia > Artiodactyla > Bovidae > Bos > Bos javanicus. Next base: position 286,771 of record NW_026893899.1, on the reverse strand, counting down.
TGGCTGATCATACACTGTTCACGTGTCTGACCATGCACTGATCACGTGGCTGATCATACACTGCTCACGTAACTGATCATGCACTGATCACGTGGCTATCATGCACTGATCACGTGGCTGAACATGCACTGTTCACGTGGCTGATCACACACCTGTCACGTGACATATCATGCACAGATCACGTGGCTCTCATGCACTGCTCACGTGGCTCGTCATGGAATGATCACGTAGCAACCATATACTGGTAACGTGACTGATCATGCAAAGATCACGTAAATGATCATGCACTGTTCACGTGACTGATCATGTACTGATCACGTGACTGATCATGCACTGACCACGTGGCTATCATGCTCTGCTCACGTGGCTGATCATGCACCGATCACGTAGCAACCATGTACTGGTCACGTGACTGATCATGCACTGATCACGTAATTGATCCTGCACTGATCACGTGGCTCATCATGCACTGATCACGTGGCTGATCACACACTGATCACGTGACTGATCATGCACTGATCACGTGGCTCTCATGCACTGATCACGTGGCTGTCATGCACTGATCACGTGGATATCATGCACTGATCACGTGGCTGATCACACACGTATCACGTGACTGATCATGCACTGATCACGTGGCTATCATGCACTGATCACGTGGCTATCATGCACTGATCATGTGGCTGATCAGGCAATGATCACATAGCTACCATGTACTGGTCACGTGACTGATCATGCACTGATCACGTAATTGATCCTGCACTGATCACGTGGCTCATCATGCACTGATCTCGTGGCTGATCACACATGTATCACGTGACTGATCATGCACTGATCACGTGGCTATCATGCACTGATCACGTGGCTATCATGCACTGATCATGTGGCTGATCAGGCAATGATCACGTAGCTACCATGTACTGGTCACGTGACTGATCATGCACTGATCACGTAATTGATCATGCACTGATCACGTGGCTGATCATGCACTGATCACGTGGCTGATCATACACTGATCACATAACTGATCATGCACTGATCACGTGACTGATCATGCACTGATCACGTGGCTATCATGCACTGATCACTTGGCTGGACATACACTGATCACGTGCCTGGTCATGCACTGATCACGTGGCTGATCATGCACTGATCACGTGACTGATCATGCACTGATCTCGTGTCTGATCATGCACTGATCACGTGGCTATCATGCACTGCTCACGTGGCTGATCATGCCATGATCACGCAGCTACCATGTACTGGTCACGTGACTGATCATGCACTGATCACGTGACTGATCATGCAGTGATCACGTGGCTATCATGAACTACTCACGTGGCTGATCATGCAATGATCATGTAGCTACCATGTACAGGTCACGTGAATGATCATACACCCATCAGGTGACTGATCATGCACTGATCACGTGGCTATCATGCACGGATCACGAGACTGGTCATGCACTGTTCACGTCTATATCATGCACTGATCACATGACTGCCCGTGCACTGATCACGTGGATGATCATACACTAATCTTGTGACAGATCATGCACTGATCACGTGGCTGATCATGCACTGATACCGTGACTGAGCATGGACTGACACATGACTATCATGTAGTGATCACGTGACTTAATGGCGCTGATCATGTGACTGATCATGCGCTGATCATGTTTGCTATCATACACTGATCATGTGCCTCTGGAGGCAATAAACAAAGAGCTGAGTAGGCACGAATCAAACAGTCAGCAGGCAATAATCATGGAACTCAGGTGTGAGGAATCATGCTGCTCAGCTGGCAATAATCAAGCAGCTGAGCAGGCAGGAATTACGCAGCACAGCTGGCAATTGTCAAGCAGATGACAGGCAGGAATCGTGCAGCTCAGCTGGCAATTGTCAAGCAGATGAGCAGACAGTAATCACGCAGCTCAGCAGGCCCAGATCACGTGACTGAGCATGCACTGTTCACGTGGCTGATCATACACTGATCACGTGATGATCATGCACTGATCACGTGGCTATCATGCACTGATCACGTGGCTGATCATGCACTGTTCACGTGGCTGACCATGCACTGATCACGTGGCTGATCATACACTGCTCACGTAACTGATCATGCACTGATCACGTGGCTATCATGCACTGATCACGTGGCTGAACATGCACTGTTCACGTGGCTGATCACACACCTGTCACGTGACATATCATGCACTGATCACGTGGCATCATGCACTGATCACGTGGCTGATCATACACTGATCACGTAACTCATGCACACATCACGTGGCTATCATGCACTGATCACGTGGCTCGTCATGCAATGATCACGTAGCAACCATGTACTGGTCACGTGACTGATCATGCACTGATCACGTAAATGATCATGCACATGTTCACGTGACTGATCATGCACTGATCACGTGACTTCATGCACTGATCACGTGGCTATCATGCACTGATCTCATGTGGCTGATCAGGCAATGATCACGTAGCTACCATGTACTGGTCACGTGACTGATCATGCACTGATCACGTAATTGATCATGCACTGATCATGTGGCTGATCATGCACTGATCACGTGGCTGATCATACATGATCACGTAACTGATCATGCACTGATCACGTGACTGATCATGCACTGATCACGTGGCTATCATGCACTGATCACTTGGCTGGACATACACTGATCACGTGCCTGGTCATGCACTGATCACGTGGCTGATCATGCACTGATCACGTGACTGATCATGCACTGATCTCGTGTCTGATCATGCACTGATCACGTGGCTATCATGCACTGCTCACGTGGCTGATCATGCCATGATCACGCAGCTACCATGTACTGGTCACATGACTGATCATGCACTGATCACGTGACTGATCATGCAGTGATCACGTGGCTATCATGAACTACTCACGTGGCTGATCATGCAATGATCATGTAGCTACCATGTACAGGTCACGTGAATGATCATACACCCATCAGGTGACTGATCATGCACTGATCACGTGGCTATCATGCACGGATCACGAGACTGATCAAGCACTGTTCACGTCTATATCATGCACTGATCACATGACTACCCGTGCACTGATCACGTGGATGATCATACACTAATCTTGTGACAGATCATGCACTGATCACGTGGCTGATCATGCACTGATACCGTGACTGAGCATGGACTGATCACATGACTATCATGTAGTGATCACGTGACTTAATGGCGCTGATCATGTGACTGATCATGCGCTGATCATGTTTGCTATCATACACTGATCATGTGCCTCTGGAGGCAATAAACAAAGAGCTGAGTAGGCACGAATCAAACAGTCAGCAGGCAATAATCATGGAACTCAGGTGTGAGGAATCATGCTGCTCAGCTGGCAATAATCAAGCAGCTGAGCAGGCAGGAATTACGCAGCACAGCTGGCAATTGTCAAGCAGATGACAGGCAGGAATCGTGCAGCTCAGCTGGCAATTGTCAAGCAGATGAGCAGAAAGTAATCACGCAGCTCAGCAGGCCCAGATCACGTGACTGAGCATGCACTGTTCACGTGGCTGAACATACACTGATCACGTGTCTGACCATGCACTGATCACGTGGCTGATCATACACTGCTCACGTAACTGATCATGCACTGATCACGTGGCTATCATGCACTGATCACGTGGCTGAACATGCACTGTTCATGTGGCTGATCACACACCTGTCACGTGACATATCATGCACTGATCACGTGGCACTCATGCACTGATCACGTGGCTGATCATACTCTGCTCACGTAACTCATGCACATATCACGTGGCTATCATGCACTGCTCACGTGGCTTGTCATGGAATGATCACGTAGCAACCATATACTGGTAACGTGACTGATCATGCAAAGATCACGTAAATGATCATGCACTGATCACGTGACTGATCATGCACTGATCACGTGACTGATCATGCACTGACCACGTGGCTATCATGCTCTGCTCACGTGGCTGATCATGCAATGATCACGTAGCAACCATGTACTGGTCACGTGACTGATCATGCACTGATCACGTAATTGATCATGCACTGATCACGTGGCTCATCATGCACTGATCACGTGGCTGATCACACATGATCACGTGACTGATCATGCACTGATCCCGTGGCTCTCATGCACTGATCACGTGGCTGTCATGCACTGATCACGTGGCTATCATGCACTGATCACGTGGCTGATCACACACGTATCACGTGACTGATCATGCACTGATCACGTGGCTGATCATGCACTGATCACGTGGCTATCATGGACTGCTCATGTGGCTGATCATGCAATGATCACATAGCTACCATGTACTGGTCACGTGACTGATCATGCACTGATCACGTTATTGATCCTGCACTGATCACGTGGCTCATCATGCACTGATCACGTGGCTGATCACACATGTATCACGTGACTGATCATGCACTGATCACGTGGCTCTCATGCACTGATCACGAGGCTGATCATGCACTGATCACGTCGAATCATGCACTGATCACGTGGCTGCCCGTGCACTGATCACGTGGCTGATCATGCACTGATCTTGTGACAGATCATGCACTGATCACGTGGCTGATCATGCACTGATAACGTGACTGAGCATGGACTGATCACATGACTATCATGTACTGATCACGTGACTTAATGGCGCTGATCACGTGACTGATCATGCGCTGATCACGTTGCTATCATACACTGATCACGTGCCTCTGGAGGCAATAAACAAAGAGCTGAGTAGGCACGAATCAAACAGTCAGCAGGCAATAATCATGGAACTCAGGTGTGAGGAATCATGCTGCTCAGCTGGCAATAATCAAGCAGCTGAACAGGCAGGAATTACAGCACAGCTGGCAATTGTCAAGCTGATGACAGGCAGGAATCGTGCAGCTCAGCTGGCAATTGTCAAGCAGATGAGCAGACATAATCACGCAGCTAGCAGGCCCAGATCACGTGACTGATCATGCACTGATCACGTGGCTGATCATGCACTGATCACGTGGCTATCATGCACTGATCACGTGGCTGATCAGGCAATGATCACATAGCTACCATGTACTGGTCACGTGACTGATCATGCACTGATCACGTAATTGATCCTGCACTGATCACGTGGCTCATCATGCACTGATCTCGTGGCTGATCACACATGTATCACGTGACTGATCATGCACTGATCACGTGGCTCTCATGCACTGATCACGTGGCTGTCATGCACTGATCATGTGGCTGATCAGGCAATGATCACGTAGCTACCATGTACTGGTCACGTGACTGATCATGCACTGATCACGTAATTGATCATGCACTGATCATGTGGCTGATCATGCACTGATCACGTGGCTGATCATACACTGATCACGTAACTGATCATGCACTGATCACGTGACTGATCATGCACTGATCACGTGGCTATCATGCACTGATCACTTGGCTGGACATACACTGATCACGTGCCTGGTCATGCACTGATCACGTGGCTGATCATGCACTGATCACGTGACTGATCATGCACTGATCTCGTGTCTGATCATGCACTGATCACGTGGCTATCATGCACTGCTCACGTGGCTGATCATGCCATGATCACGCAGCTACCATGTACTGGTCACATGACTGATCATGCACTGATCACGTGACTGATCATGCAGTGATCACGTGGCTATCATGAACTACTCACGTGGCTGATCATGCAATGATCATGTAGCTACCATGTACAGGTCACGTGAATGATCATACACCCATCAGGTGACTGATCATGCACTGATCACGTGGCTATCATGCACGGATCACGAGACTGATCAAGCACTGTTCACGTCTATATCATGCACTGATCACATGACTACCCGTGCACTGATCACGTGGATGATCATACACTAATCTTGTGACAGATCATGCACTGATCACGTGGCTGATCATGCACTGATACCGTGACTGAGCATGGACTGATCACATGACTATCATGTAGTGATCACGTGACTTAATGGCGCTGATCATGTGACTGATCATGCGCTGATCATGTTTGCTATCATACACTGATCATGTGCCTCTGGAGGCAATAAACAAAGAGCTGAGTAGGCACGAATCAAACAGTCAGCAGGCAATAATCATGGAACTCAGGTGTGAGGAATCATGCTGCTCAGCTGGCAATAATCAAGCAGCTGAGCAGGCAGGAATTACGCAGCACAGCTGGCAATTGTCAAGCAGATGACAGGCAGGAATCGTGCAGCTCAGCTGGCAATTGTCAAGCAGATGAGCAGACAGTAATCACGCAGCTCAGCAGGCCCAGATCACGTGACTGAGCATGCACTGTTCACGTGGCTGATCATACACTGATCACGTGATGATCATGCACTGATCACTTGGATATCATGCACTGATCACGTGGCTGATCATACACTGTTCACGTGTCTGACCATGCACTGATCACGTGGCTGATCATACACTGCTCACGTAACTGATCATGCACTGATCACGTGGCTATCATGCACTGATCACGTGGCTGAACATGCACTGTTCACGTGGCTGATCACACACCTGTCACGTGACATATCATGCACTGATCACGTGGCACTCATGCACTGATCACGTGGCTGATCATACTCTGCTCACGTAACTCATGCACACATCACGTGGCTATCATGCACTGCTCACGTGGCTCGTCATGGAATGATCACGTAGCAACCATATACTGGTAACGTGACTGATCATGCAAAGATCACGTAAATGATCATGCACTGTTCACGTGACTGATCATGTACTGATCACGTGACTGATCATGCACTGACCACGTGGCTATCATGCTCTGCTCACGTGGCTGATCATGCAACGATCACGTAGCAACCATGTACTGGTCACGTGACTGATCATGCACTGATCACGTAATTGATCCTGCACTGATCACGTGGCTCATCATGCACTGATCACGTGGCTGATCACACATGTATCACGTGACTGATCATGCACTGATCCCGTGGCTCTCATGCACTGATCACGTGGCTGTCATGCACTGATCACGTGGATATCATGCACTGATCACGTGGCTGATCACACACGTATCACATGACTGATCATGCACTGATCACGTGGCTATCATGCACTGATCACGTGGCTATCATGCACTGATCATGTGGCTGATCAGGCAATGATCACATAGCTACCATGTACTGGTCACGTGACTGATCATGCACTGATCACGTAATTGATCCTGCACTGATCACGTGGCTCATCATGCACTGATCTCGTGGCTGATCACACATGTATCACGTGACTGATCATGCACTGATCACGTGGCTCTCATGCACTGATCACGTGGCTGTCATGCACTGATCATGTGGCTGATCAGGCAATGATCACGTAGCTACCATGTACTGGTCACGTGACTGATCATGCACTGATCACGTAATTGATCATGCACTGATCATGTGGCTGATCATGCACTGATCACGTGGCTGATCATACACTGATCACATAACTGATCATGCACTGATCACGTGACAGATCATGCACTGATCACGTGGCTATCATGCACTGATCACTTGGCTGGACATACACTGATCATGTGCCTGGTCATGCACTGATCACGTGGCTGATCATGCACTGATCACGTGACTGATCATGCACTGATCTCGTGTCTGATCATGCACTGATCACGTGGCTATCATGCACTGCTCACATGGCTGATCATGCCATGATCACGCACCTACCATGTACCGGTCACATGACTGATCATGCACTAATCACGTGACTGATCATGCAGTGAACACGTGGCTATCATGAACTACTCACGTGGCTGATCATGCAATGATCATGTAGCTACCTTGTACAGGTCACGTGAATGATCATACACCCATCAGGTGACTGATCATGCACTGATCACGTGGCTATCATGCACTGATCACGAGACCTATCATGCACTGTTCACGTCTATATCATGCACTGATCACATGACTGCCCGTGCACTGATCACGTGGATGATCATACACTAATCTTGTGACAGATCATGCACTGATCACGTGGCTGATCACACAGGTATCACATGACTGATCATGCACTGATCACGTGGCTATCATGCACTGATCACGTGGCTATCATGCATTGATCATGTGGCTGATCAGGCAATGATCACGTAGCTACCATATACTGGTCACGTGACTGATCATGCACTGATCACGAAATTGATCATGCAATGATCACGTGGCTGATCATACACTGATCACATAACTGATCATGCACTGATCACGTGACTGATCATGCACTGATCACGTGGCTATCATGCACTGATCACTTGGCTGGACATTCACTGATCACGTGCCTGGTCATGCACTGATCACGTGGCTGATCATGCACTGATCACGTGACTGATCATGCACTGATCTCGTGTCTGATCATGCACTGATCACGTGGCTATCATGCACTGCTCACGTGGCTGATCATGCCATGATCACGCAGCTACCATGTACTGGTCACATGACTGATCATGCACTGATCACGTGACTGATCATGCAGTGATCACGTGGCTATCATGAACTACTCACGTGGCTGATCATGCAATGAACATGTAGCTACCATGTACAGGTCACGTGAATGATCATACACCCATCAGGTGACTGATCATGCACTGATCACGTGGCTATCATGCACTGATCACGAGACTGATCAAGAACTGTTCACGTCTATATCATGCACTGATCACATGACTACCCGTGCACTGATCACGTGGATGATCATACACTAATCTTGTGACAGATCATGCACTGATCACGTGGCTGATCATGCACTGATACCGTGACTGAGCATGGACTGATCACATGACTATCATGTAGTGATCACGTGACTTAATGGCGCTGATCATGTGACTGATCATGCGCTGATCATGTTTGCTATCATATACTGATCATGTGCCTCTGGAGGCAATAAACAAAGAGCTGAGTAGGCACGAATCAAACAGTCAGCAGGCAATAATCATGGAACACAGGTGTGAGGAATCATGCTGCTCAGCTGGCAATAATCAAGCAGCTGAGCAGGCAGGAATTACGCAGCACAGCTGGCAATTGTCAAGCAGATGACAGGCAGGAATCGTGCAGCTCAGCTGGCAATTGTCAAGCAGATGAGCAGACAGTAATCACGCAGCTCAGCAGGCCCAGATCACGTGACTGAGCATGCACTGTTCACGTGGCTGATCATACACTGATCACGTGATGATCATGCACTGATCACTTGGATATCATGCACTGATCACGTGGCTGATCATACACTGTTCACGTGTCTGACCATGCACTGATCACGTGGCTGATCATACACTGCTCACGTAACTGATCATGCACTGATCACGTGGCTATCATGCACTGATCACGTGGCTGAACATGCACTGTTCACGTGGCTGATCACACACCTGTCACGTGACATATCATGCACTGATCACGTGGCACTCATGCACTGATCACGTGGCTGATCATACTCTGCTCACGTAACTCATGCACACATCACGTGGCTATCATGCACTGCTCACGTGGCTCGTCATGGAATGATCACGTAGCAACCATATACTGGTAACGTGACTGATCATGCAAAGATCACCTAAATGATCATGCACTGTTCACGTGACTGATCATGTACTGATCACGTGACTGATCATGCACTGACCACGTGGCTATCATGCTCTGCTCACGTGGCTGATCATGCAACGATCACATAGCAACCATGTACTGGTCACGTGACTGATCATGCACTGATCACGTAATTGGATCCTGCACTGATCACGTGGCTCATCATGCACTGATCACGTGGCTGATCACACATGTATCACGTGACTGATCATGCACTGATCCCGTGGCTCTCATGCACTGATCACGTGGCTGTCATGCACTGATCACGTGGATATCATGCACTGATCACGTGGCTGATCACACACGTATCACATGACTGATCATGCACTGATCACGTGGCTATCATGCACTGATCACGTGGCTATCATGCACTGATCATGTGGCTGATCAGGCAATGATCACATAGATACCATGTACTGGTCTCGTGACTGATCATGCACTGATCACGTAATTGATCCTGCACTGATCACGTGGCTCATCATGCACTGATCTCGTGGCTGATCACACATGTATCACGTGACTGATCATGCACTGATCACGTGGCTCTCATGCACTGATCACGTGGCTGTCATGCACTGATCATGTGGCTGATCAGGCAATGATCACGTAGCTACCATGTACTGGTCACGTGACTGATCATGCACTGATCACGTAATTGATCATGCACTGATCATGTGGCTGATCATGCACTGATCACGTGGCTGATCATACACTGATCACATAACTGATCATGCACTGATCACGTGACTGATCATGCACTGATCACGTGGCTATCATGCACTGATCACTTGGCTGGACATACACTGATCACGTGCCTGGTCATGCACTGATCACGTGGCTGATCATGCACTGATCACGTGACTGATCATGCACTGATCTCGTGTCTGATCATGCACTGATCACGTGGCTATCATGCACTGCTCACGTGGCTGATCATGCCATGATCACGCAGCTACCATGTACTGGTCACGTGACTGATCATGCACTGATCACGTGACTGATCATGCAGTGATCACGTGGCTATCATGAACTACTCACGTGGCTGATCATGCAATGATCATGTAGCTACCATGTACAGGTCACGTGAATGATCATACACCCATCAGGTGACTGATCATGCACTGATCACGTGGCTATCATGCACGGATCACGAGACTGATCATGCACTGTTCACGTCTATATCATGCACTGATCACATGACTGCCCGTGCACTGATCACGTGGATGATCATACACTAATCTTGTGACAGATCATGCACTGATCACGTGGCTGATCATGCACTGATACCGTGACTGAGCATGGACTGATCACATGACTATCATGTAGTGATCACGTGACTTAATGGCGCTGATCATGTGACTGATCATGCGCTGATCATGTTTGCTATCATACACTGATCATGTGCCTCTGGAGGCAATAAACAAAGAGCTGAGTAGGCACGAATCAAACAGTCAGCAGGCAATAATCATGGAACTCAGGTGTGAGGAATCATGCTGCTCAGCTGGCAATAATCAAGCAGCTGAGCAGGCAGGAATTACGCAGCACAGCTGGCAATTGTCAAGCAGATGACAGGCAGGAATCGTGCAGCTCAGCTGGCAATTGTCAAGCAGATGAGCAGACAGTAATCACGCAGCTCAGCAGGCCCAGATCACGTGACTGAGCATGCACTGTTCACGTGGCTGATCATACACTGATCACGTGATGATCATGCACTGATCACTTGGATATCATGCACTGATCACGTGGCTGATCATACACTGTTCACGTGTCTGACCATGCACTGATCACGTGGCTGATCATACACTGCTCACGTAACTGATCATGCACTGATCACGTGGCTATCATGCACTGATCACGTGGCTGAACATGCACTGTTCACGTGGCTGATCACACACCTGTCACGTGACATATCATGCACTGATCACGTGGCACTCATGCACTGATCACGTGGCTGATCATACTCTGCTCACGTAACTCATGCACACATCACGTGGCTATCATGCACTGCTCACGTGGCTCGTCATGGAATGATCACGTAGCAACCATATACTGGTAACGTGACTGATCATGCAAAGATCACGTAAATGATCATGCACTGTTCACGTGACTGATCATGTACTGATCACGTGACTGATCATGCACTGACCACGTGGCTATCATGCTCTGCTCACGTGGCTGATCATGCAACGATCACGTAGCAACCATGTACTGGTCACGTGACTGATCATGCACTGATCACGTAATTGATCCTGCACTGATCACGTGGCTCATCATGCACTGATCACGTGGCTGATCACACATGTATCACGTGACTGATCATGCACTGATCCCGTGGCTCTCATGCACTGATCACGTGGCTGTCATGCACTGATCACGTGGATATCATGCACTGATCACGTGGCTGATCACACACGTATCACATGACTGATCATGCACTGATCACGTGGCTATCATGCACTGATCACGTGGCTATCATGCACTGATCATGTGGCTGATCAGGCAATGATCACATAGCTACCATGTACTGGTCACGTGACTGATCATGCACTGATCACGTAATTGATCCTGCACTGATCACGTGGCTCATCATGCACTGATCTCGTGGCTGATCACACATGTATCACGTGACTGATCATGCACTGATCACGTGGCTCTCATGCACTGATCACGTGGCTGTCATGCACTGATCATGTGGCTGATCAGGCAATGATCACGTAGCTACCATGTACTGGTCACGTGACTGATCATGCACTGATCACGTAATTGATCATGCACTGATCATGTGGCTGATCATGCACTGATCACGTGGCTGATCATACACTGATCACATAACTGATCATGCACTGATCACGTGACTGATCATGCACTGATCACGTGGCTATCATGCACTGATCACTTGGCTGGACATACACTGATCATGTGCCTGGTCATGCACTGATCACGTGGCTGATCATGCACTGATGACGTGACTGATCATGCACTGATCTCGTGTCTGATCATGCACTGATCACATGGCTATTATGCACTGCTCACATGGCTGATCATGCCATGATCACGCACCTACCATGTACTGGTCACATGACTGATCATGCACTAATCACGTGACTTATCATGCAGTGATCACGTGGCTATCATGAACTACTCACGTGGCTGATCATGCAATGATCATGTAGCTACCATGTACAGGTCACGTGAATGATCATACACACATCAGGTGACTGATCATGCACTGATCACGTGGCTATCATGCACTGATCACGAGACCTATCATGCACTGTTCACGTCTATATCATGCACTGATCACATGACTGCCCGTGCACTGATCACGTGGATGATCATACATTAATCTTGTGACAGATCATGCACTGATCACGTGGCTGATCATACAGTGCTCAGGTAACTGATCATGCACTGATCACGTGACTATCATGCACTGATCACGTGGCTATCATGCATTGATCATGTGGCTGATCATGCAATGATCACGTAGCTACCATATACTGGTCACGTGACTGATCATGCACTGATCACGAAATTGATCATGCAATGATCACGTGGCTGATCATACACTGATGACATAACTGATCATGCACTGATCACGTGACTGATCATGCACTGATCACGTGGCTATCATGCACTGATCACTTGGCTGGACATACACTGATCACGTGCCTGGTCATGCACTGATCACGTGGCTGATCATGCACTGATCACGTGACTGATCATGCACTGATCTCGTGTCTGATCATGCACTGATCACGTGGCTATCATGCACTGCTCACGTGGCTGATCATGCCATGATCACGCAGCTACCATGTACTGGTCACATGACTGATCATGCACTGATCACGTGACTGATCATGCAGTGATCCCGTGGCTATCATGAACTACTCACGTGGCTGATCATGCAATGATCATGTAGCTACCATGTACAGGTCACGTGAATGATCATACACCCATCAGGTGACTGATCATGCACTGATCACGTGGCTATCATGCACGGATCACGAGACTGATCAAGCACTGTTCACGTCTATATCATGCACTGATCACATGACTACCCGTGCACTGATCACGTGGATGATCATACACTAATCTTGTGACAGATCATGCACTGATCACGTGGCTGATCATGCACTGATACCGTGACTGAGCATGGACTGATCACATGACTATCATGTAGTGATCACGTGACTTAATGGCGCTGATCATGTGACTGATCATGCGCTGATCATGTTTGCTATCATATACTGATCATGTGCCTCTGGAGGCAATAAACAAAGAGCTGAGTAGGCACGAATCAAACAGTCAGCAGGCAATAATCATGGAACTCAGGTGTGAGGAATCATGCTGCTCAGCTGGCAATAATCAAGCAGCTGAGCAGGCAGGAATTACGCAGCACAGCTGGCAATTGTCAAGCAGATGACAGGCAGGAATCGTGCAGCTCAGCTGGCAATTGTCAAGCAGATGAGCAGACAGTAATCACGCAGCTCAGCAGGCCCAGATCACGTGACTGAGCATGCACTGTTCACGTGGCTGATCATACACTGATCACGTGATGATCATGCACTGATCACTTGGATATCATGCACTGATCACGTGGCTGATCATACACTGTTCACGTGTCTGACCATGCACTGATCACGTGGCTGATCATACACTGCTCACGTAACTGATCATGCACTGATCACGTGGCTATCATGCACTGATCACGTGGCTGAACATGCACTGTTCACGTGGCTGATCACACACCTGTCACGTGACATATCATGCACTGATCACGTGGCACTCATGCACTGATCACGTGGCTGATCATACTCTGCTCACGTAACTCATGCACACATCACGTGGCTATCATGCACTGCTCACGTGGCTCGTCATGGAATGATCACGTAGCAACCATATACTGGTAACGTGACTGATCATGCAAAGATCACGTAAATGATCATGCACTGTTCACGTGACTGATCATGTACTGATCACGTGACTGATCATGCACTGACCACGTGGCTATCATGCTCTGCTCACGTGGCTGATCATGCAACGATCACGTAGCAACCATGTACTGGTCACGTGACTGATCATGCACTGATCACGTAATTGATCCTGCACTGATCACGTGGCTCATCATGCACTGATCACGTGGCTGATCACACATGTATCACGTGACTGATCATGCACTGATCCCGTGGCTCTCATGCACTGATCACGTGGCTGTCATGCACTGATCACGTGGCTATCATGCACTGATCACGTGGCTGATCACACACTGATCACGTGACTGGTCATGCACTGATCACGTGGCTGATCATGCACTGATCACGTGACTGATCATGCACTGATCACGTGTCTCATCATGCACTGATCACGTGGCTATCACGCACTGATCATGTGGCTGATCAGGCAATGATCACGTAGCTACCATGTACTGGTCACGTGACTGATCATGCACTGATCACGTAACTGATCATGCACTGATCACGTGGCTATCATGAACTGCTCACGTGGCTGATCATGCAATGATCACGTAGCTACCATGTACAGGTCACGTGAATGATCATACACCGATCAGGTGACTGATCATGCACTGATCACGTGGCTATCATGCACGGATCACGAGACTGATCATGCACTGTTCACGTCTATATCATGCACTGATCACATGACTGCCCGTGCACTGATCACGTGGATGATCATACACTAATCTTGTGACAGATCATGCACTGATCACGTGGCTGATCATGCACTGATACCGTGACTGAGCATGGACTGATCACATGACTATCATGTAGTGATCACGTGACTTAATGGCGCTGATCATGTGACTGATCATGCGCTGATCATGTTTGCTATCATACACTGATCATGTGCCTCTGGAGGCAATAAACAAAGAGCTGAGTAGGCACGAATCAAACAGTCAGCAGGCAATAATCATGGAACTCAGGTGTGAGGAATCATGCTGCTCAGCTGGCAATAATCAAGCAGCTGAACAGGCAGGAATTACCCAGCACAGCTGGCAATTGTCAAGCAGATGACAGGCAGGAATCGTGCAGCTCAGCTGGCAATTGTCAAGCAGATGAGCAGACAGTAATCACGCAGCTCAGCAGGCCCAGATCACGTGACTGAGCATGCACTGTTCACGTGGCTGATCATACACTGATCACGTGATGATCATGCACTGATCACTTGGATATCATGCACTGATCACGTGGCTGATCATGCACTGTTCACGTGTCTGACCATGCACTGATCACGTGGCTGATCATACACTGCTCACGTAACTGATCATGCACTGATCACGTGGCTATCATGCACTGATCACGTGGCTGACATGCACTGTTCACGTGGCTGATCACACACTGTCACGTGACATATCATGCACTGATCACGTGGCACTCATGCACTGATCACGTGGCTGATCATACATGATCACGTAACTCATGCACACATCACGTGGCTATCATGCACTGATCACGTGGCTCTCATGCAATGATCACGTAGCTACCATATACTGGTAACGTGACTGATCATGCACTGATCACGTAGCTGATCATGCACTGATCACGTGGCTGATCATGCACTGATCACGTGACTGATCATGCACTGACCACGTGGCTATCATGCACTGATCACGTGGCTGATCATGCAATGATCACGTAGCTACCATGTACTGGTCACGTGACTGATCATGCACTGATCACGTGACTGTTCATGCACTGATCACGTGGCTGATCATGCACTGATCACGTGGCTGATCACACATGTATCACGTGACATATCATGCACTGATCACGTGGCTATCATGCACTGATCACGTGGCTGTCATGCACTGATCACGTGGCTATCATGCACTGATCACGTGGCTGATCACACACGTATCACGTGACTGATCATGCACTGATCACGTGACTATCATGCACTGATCACGTGGCTATCATGCACTGATCACGTGGCTGATCATGCAATGATCACGTAGCTACCATGTACTGGTCACGTGACTGATCATGCACTGATCACGTAACTGATCATGCACTGATCACGTGGCTCATCATGCACTGATCACGTGACTGATCATGCACTGTATCACGTGACTGATCATGCACTGATCACGTGGCTATCATGCACTGATCACGTGGCTGTCATGCACTGATCACGTGGCTGATCATGCAATGATCACGTAGCTATCATGTACTGGTCACGTGACTGATCATGCACTGATCACGTGACTATCATGCACTGATCACGTGGCTGATCATGCACTGATCATGTGGCTGATCATGCACTGATCACGTGACTGATCATACACCGATCACGTGACTGATCATGCACTGATCACGTGGCTATCATGCACTGATCACGAGACTGATCATGCACTGTTCACGTCTAGCTATCATGCACTGATCACGTGACTGCCCGTGCACTGATCACGTGGATGATCATGCACTGATCTCGTGACAGATCATGCACTGATCACGTGGCTGATCACACAGGTATCACGTGACTGATCATGCACTGATCACGTGACTATCATGCACTGATCACGTGGCTATCATGCACTGATCACGTGGCTGATCAGGCAATGATCACGTAGCTACCATATACTGGTCACGTGACTGATCATGCACTGATCACGTAATTGATCATGCAATGATCACGTGGCTGATCATACACTGATCACGTAACTGATCATGCACTGATCACGTGACTGATCATGCACTGATCACGTGGCTATCATGCACTGATCACGTGGCTGGACATACACTGATCACGTGCCTGGTCATGCACTGATCACGTGGCTGATCATGCACTGATCACGTGACTGATCATGCACTGATCTCGTGTCTGATCATGCACTGATCACGTGGCTATCATGCACTGCTCACGTGGCTGATCATGCAATGATCACGCAGCTACCATGTACTGGTCACGTGACTGATCATGCACTGATCACGTGACTGATCATGCAGTGATCACGTGGCTATCATGAACTACTCACGTGGCTGATCATGCAATGATCATGTAGCTACCATGTACAGGTCACGTGAATGATCATACACCCATCAGGTGACTGATCATGCACTGATCACGTGGCTATCATGCACGGATCACGAGACTGATCAAGCACTGTTCACGTCTATATCATGCACTGATCACATGACTACCCGTGCACTGATCACGTGGATGATCATACACTAATCTTGTGACAGATCATGCACTGATCACGTGGCTGATCATGCACTGATACCGTGACTGAGCATGGACTGATCACATGACTATCATGTAGTGATCACGTGACTTAATGGCGCTGATCATGTGACTGATCATGCGCTGATCATGTTTGCTATCATACACTGATCATGTGCCTCTGGAGGCAATAAACAAAGAGCTGAGTAGGCACGAATCAAACAGTCAGCAGGCAATAATCATGGAACTCAGGTGTGAGGAATCATGCTGCTCAGCTGGCAATAATCAAGCAGCTGAGCAGGCAGGAATTACGCAGCACAGCTGGCAATTGTCAAGCAGATGACAGGCAGGAATCGTGCAGCTCAGCTGGCAATTGTCAAGCAGATGAGCAGACAGTAATCACGCAGCTCAGCAGGCCCAGATCACGTGACTGAGCATGCACTGTTCACGTGGCTGATCATACACTGATCACGTGATGATCATGCACTGATCACTTGGATATCATGCACTGATCACGTGGCTGATCATACACTGTTCACGTGTCTGACCATGCACTGATCACGTGGCTGATCATACACTGCTCACGTAACTGATCATGCACTGATCACGTGGCTATCATGCACTGATCACGTGGCTGAACATGCACTGTTCACGTGGCTGATCACACACCTGTCACGTGACATATCATGCACTGATCACGTGGCACTCATGCACTGATCACGTGGCTGATCATACTCTGCTCACGTAACTCATGCACACATCACGTGGCTATCATGCACTGCTCACGTGGCTCGTCATGGAATGATCACGTAGCAACCATATACTGATCACGTGACTGATCATGCAAAGATCACGTAAATGATCATGCACTGTTCACGTGACTGATCATGTACTGATCACGTGACTGATCATGCACTGATCACGTGGCTATCATGCACTGCTCACGTGGCTGATCATGCACGATCACGTAGCAACCATGTACTGGTCACGTGACTGATCATGCACTGATCACGTAATTGATCATGCACTGATCACGTGGCTCATCATGCACTGATCACGTGGCTGATCACACATGTATCACGTGACTGATCATGCACTGATCACGTGGCTCTCATGCACTGATCACGTGGCTGTCATGCACTGATCACGTGGATATCATGCACTGATCACGTGGCTGATCACACACGTATCACATGACTGATCATGCACTGATCACGTGGCTATCATGCACTGATCACGTGGCTATCATGCACTGATCACGTGGCTGATCATGCAATGATCACGTAGCTACCATGTACTGATCACGTGACTGATCATGCACTGATCACGTGGCTGATCATGCACTGATCACGTGGCTGATCATGCACTGATCACGTGGCTGATCACACATGATCACGTGACTGATCATGCACTGATCACGTGGCTGATCATGCACTGATCACGTGGCTATCATGCACTGATCACGTGGCTGATCATGCCATGATCACGCAGCTACCATGTACTGGTCACATGACTGATCATGCACTGATCACGTGACTGATCATGCACTGATCACGTGGCTATCATGCACTACTCACGTGGCTGATCATGCAATGATCATGTAGCTACCATGTACAGGTCACGTGAATGATCATACACCCATCAGGTGACTGATCATGCACTGATCACGTGGCTATCATGCACTGATCACGAGACTGATCATGCACTGTTCACGTCTATATCATGCACTGATCACATGACTGCCCATGCACTGATCACGTGGATGATCATACACTAATCTTGTGACAGATCATGCACTGATCACGTGGCTGATCATGCACTGATACCGTGACTGAGCATGGACTGATCACATGACTATCATGTAGTGATCACGTGACTTAATGGCGCTGATCATGTGACTGATCATGCGCTGATCATGTTTGCTATCATACACTGATCATGTGCCTCTGGAGGCAATAAACAAAGAGCTGAGTAGGCACGAATCAAACAGTCAGCAGGCAATAATCATGGAACTCAGGTGTGAGGAATCATGCTGCTCAGCTGGCAATAATCAAGCAGCTGAGCAGGCAGGAATTACCCAGCACAGCTGGCAATTGTCAAGCAGATGACAGGCAGGAATCGTGCAGCTCAGCTGGCAATTGTCAAGCAGATGAGCAGACAGTAATCACGCAGCTCAGCAGGCCCAGATCACGTGACTGAGCATGCACTGTTCACGTGGCTGATCATACACTGATCACGTGATGATCATGCACTGATCACTTGGATATCATGCACTGATCACGTGGCTGATCATACACTGTTCACGTGTCTGACCATGCACTGATCACGTGGCTGATCATACACTGCTCACGTAACTGATCATGCACTGATCACGTGGCTATCATGCACTGATCACGTGGCTGAACATGCACTGTTCACGTGGCTGATCACACACCTGTCACGTGACATATCATGCACTGATCACGTGGCACTCATGCACTGATCACGTGGCTGATCATACTCTGCTCACGTAACTCATGCACACATCACGTGGCTATCATGCACTGCTCACGTGGCTCGTCATGGAATGATCACGTAGCAACCATATACTGGTCACGTGACTGATCATGCACTGATCACGTAAATGATCATGCACTGTTCACGTGACTGATCATGTACTGATCACGTGACTGATCATGCACTGATCACGTGGCTATCATGCACTGATCACGTGGCTGATCATGCAACGATCACGTAGCAACCATGTACTGGTCACGTGACTGATCATGCACTGATCACGTAATTGATCATGCACTGATCAGGTGGCTCATCATGCACTGATCACGTGGCTGATCACACACGTATCACGTGACTGATCATGCACTGATCCTGTGGCTCTCATGCACTGATCACGTGGCTGTCATGCACTGATCACGTGGCTATCATGCACTGATCACGTGGCTGATCACACATGTATCACGTGACTGATCATGCACTGATCACGTGGCTATCATGCACTGATCACGTGGCATCATGCACTGATCACGTGGCTGATCATGCACTGATCACGTAACTCATGCACTGATCACGTGGCTATCATGCACTGATCACGTGGCTGATCATGCACTGATCACGTGGCAACCATGTACTGATCACGTGACTGATCATGCACTGATCACGTAATGATCATGCACTGATCACGTGGCTGATCATGCACTGATCACGTGACTGATCATGCACTGATCACGTGGCTGTCATGCACTGATCACGTGGCTATCATGCACTGATCACGTGGCTGATCATGCACTGATCACGTGACTGATCATGCACTGATCACGTGGCTGATCATGCACTGATCACGTGGCTATCATGCACTGATCACGTGGCTGATCATGCAATGATCACGTAGCTATCATGCACTGATCACGTGACTGATCATGCACTGATCACGTGGCTGATCATGCACTGATCACGTGGCTGATCATGCACTGATCACGTGGCTGATCACACATGATCACGTGACTGATCATGCACTGATCACGTGGCTATCATGCACTGATCACGTGGCTATCATGCACTGATCACGTGGCTGATCATGCAATGATCACGTAGCTACCATGTACTGGTCACGTGACTGATCATGCACTGATCACGTAATTGATCATGCACTGATCACGTGGCTGATCATGCACTGATCACGTGGCTGATCATACACTGATCACATAACTGATCATGCACTGATCACGTGACTGATCATGCACTGATCACGTGGCTATCATGCACTGATCACTTGGCTGACATACACTGATCACGTGCCTGGTCATGCACTGATCACGTGGCTGATCATGCACTGATCACGTGACTGATCATGCACTGATCTCGTGTCTGATCATGCACTGATCACGTGGCTATCATGCACTGCTCACGTGGCTGATCATGCATGATCACGCAGCTACCATGTACTGGTCACATGACTGATCATGCACTGATCACGTGACTGATCATGCAGTGATCACGTGGCTATCATGAACTACTCACGTGGCTGATCATGCAATGATCATGTAGCTACCATGTACAGGTCACGTGAATGATCATACACCCATCAGGTGACTGATCATGCACTGATCACGTGGCTATCATGCACTGATCACGAGACTGATCATGCACTGTTCACGTCTATATCATGCACTGATCACATGACTGCCCATGCACTGATCACGTGGATGATCATACACTAATCTTGTGACAGATCATGCACTGATCACGTGGCTGATCATGCACTGATACCGTGACTGAGCATGGACTGATCACATGACTATCATGTAGTGATCACGTGACTTAATGGCGCTGATCATGTGACTGATCATGCGCTGATCATGTTTGCTATCATACACTGATCATGTGCCTCTGGAGGCAATAAACAAAGAGCTGAGTAGGCACGAATCAAACAGTCAGCAGGCAATAATCATGGAACTCAGGTGTGAGGAATCATGCTGCTCAGCTGGCAATAATCAAGCAGCTGAGCAGGCAGGAATTACGCAGCACAGCTGGCAATTGTCAAGCAGATGACAGGCAGGAATCGTGCAGCTCAGCTGGCAATTGTCAAGCAGATGAGCAGACAGTAATCACGCAGCTCAGCAGGCCCAGATCACGTGACTGAGCATGCACTGTTCACGTGGCTGATCATACACTGATCACGTGATGATCATGCACTGATCACTTGGATATCATGCACTGATCACGTGGCTGATCATACACTGTTCACGTGTCTGACCATGCACTGATCACGTGGCTGATCATACACTGCTCACGTAACTGATCATGCACTGATCACGTGGCTATCATGCACTGATCACGTGGCTGAACATGCACTGTTCACGTGGCTGATCACACACGTGTCACGTGACATATCATGCACTGATCACGTGGCACTCATGCACTGATCACGTGGCTGATCATACTCTGCTCACGTAACTCATGCACACATCACGTGGCTATCATGCACTGCTCACGTGGCTGTCATGGAATGATCACGTAGCAACCATATACTGGTCACGTGACTGATCATGCACTGATCACGTAAATGATCATGCACTGTTCACGTGACTGATCATGCACTGATCACGTGACTGATCATGCACTGATCACGTGGCTATCATGCACTGCTCACGTGGCTGATCATGCACTGATCACGTAGCAACCATGTACTGGTCACGTGACTGATCATGCACTGATCACGTAATTGATCATGCACTGATCACGTGGCTCATCATGCACTGATCACGTGGCTGATCACACATGTATCACGTGACTGATCATGCACTGATCACGTGGCTCTCATGCACTGATCACGTGGCTGATCATGCACTGATCACGTGGATATCATGCACTGATCACGTGGCTGATCACACACGTATCACATGACTGATCATGCACTGATCACGTGGCTATCATGCACTGATCACGTGGCTATCATGCACTGATCACGTGGCTGATCATGCACTGATCACGTAGCTACCATGCACTGATCACGTGACTGATCATGCACTGATCACGTAATTGATCATGCACTGATCACGTGGCTGATCATGCACTGATCACGTGGCTGATCACACACTGATCACGTGACTGATCATGCACTGATCACGTGGCTATCATGCACTGATCACGTGGCTGATCATGCACTGATCACGTGGCTGATCATGCACTGATCACGTGGCTACCATGCACTGGTCACGTGACTGATCATGCACTGATCACGTAATTGATCATGCACTGATCACGTGGCTGATCATGCACTGATCACGTGGCTGATCATGCACTGATCACGTAACTGATCATGCACTGATCACGTGACTGATCATGCACTGATCACGTGGCTATCATGCACTGATCACGTGGCTGACATACACTGATCACGTGCCTGGTCATGCACTGATCACGTGGCTGATCATGCACTGATCACGTGACTGATCATGCACTGATCACGTGTCTGATCATGCACTGATCACGTGGCTATCATGCACTGCTCACGTGGCTGATCATGCCATGATCACGCAGCTACCATGTACTGGTCACATGACTGATCATGCACTGATCACGTGACTGATCATGCAGTGATCACGTGGCTATCATGCACTACTCACGTGGCTGATCATGCAATGATCATGTAGCTACCATGTACAGGTCACGTGAATGATCATACACCCATCAGGTGACTGATCATGCACTGATCACGTGGCTATCATGCACTGATCACGAGACTGATCATGCACTGATCACGTCTATATCATGCACTGATCACATGACTGCCCATGCACTGATCACGTGGATGATCATACACTAATCATGTGACAGATCATGCACTGATCACGTGGCTGATCATGCACTGATACCGTGACTGAGCATGGACTGATCACATGACTATCATGTAGTGATCACGTGACTTAATGGCGCTGATCATGTGACTGATCATGCGCTGATCATGTTTGCTATCATACACTGATCATGTGCCTCTGGAGGCAATAAACAAAGAGCTGAGTAGGCACGAATCAAACAGTCAGCAGGCAATAATCATGGAACTCAGGTGTGAGGAATCATGCTGCTCAGCTGGCAATAATCAAGCAGCTGAGCAGGCAGGAATTACGCAGCACAGCTGGCAATTGTCAAGCAGATGACAGGCAGGAATCGTGCAGCTCAGCTGGCAATTGTCAAGCAGATGAGCAGACAGTAATCACGCAGCTCAGCAGGCCCAGATCACGTGACTGAGCATGCACTGTTCACGTGGCTGATCATACACTGATCACGTGATGATCATGCACTGATCACTTGGATATCATGCACTGATCACGTGGCTGATCATACACTGTTCACGTGTCTGACCATGCACTGATCACGTGGCTGATCATACACTGCTCACGTAACTGATCATGCACTGATCACGTGGCTATCATGCACTGATCACGTGGCTGAACATGCACTGTTCACGTGGCTGATCACACACCTGTCACGTGACATATCATGCACTGATCACGTGGCACTCATGCACTGATCACGTGGCTGATCATACTCTGCTCACGTAACTCATGCACACATCACGTGGCTATCATGCACTGCTCACGTGGCTCGTCATGGAATGATCACGTAGCAACCATATACTGGTCACGTGACTGATCATGCAAAGATCACGTAAATGATCATGCACTGTTCACGTGACTGATCATGTACTGATCACGTGACTGATCATGCACTGATCACGTGGCTATCATGCTCTGCTCACGTGGCTGATCATGCAACGATCACGTAGCAACCATGTACTGGTCACGTGACTGATCATGCACTGATCACGTAATTGATCATGCACTGATCACGTGGCTCATCATGCACTGATCACGTGGCTGATCACACATGTATCACGTGACTGATCATGCACTGATCACGTGGCTCTCATGCACTGATCACGTGGCTGTCATGCACTGATCACGTGGCTGATCATGCACTGATCACGTGGCTGATCACACACTGATCACGTGACTGATCATGCACTGATCACGTGGCATCATGCACTGATCACGTGGCTGATCATGCACTGATCACGTGGCTCATGCACTGATCACGTGGCTATCATGCACTGATCACGTGGCTGATCATGCACTGATCACGTAGCTATCATGCACTGATCACGTGACTGATCATGCACTGATCACGTAATGATCATGCACTGATCACGTGGCTGATCATGCACTGATCACGTGGCTGATCATGCACTGATCACGTGGCTATCATGCACTGATCACGTGACTGATCATGCACTGATCACGTCTATATCATGCACTGATCACATGACTGGCCATGCACTGATCACGTGGATGATCATACACTAATCTTGTGACAGATCATGCACTGATCACGTGGCTGATCATGCACTGATACCGTGACTGAGCATGGACTGATCACATGACTATCATGTAGTGATCACGTGACTTAATGGCGCTGATCATGTGACTGATCATGCACTGATCATGTTTGCTATCATACACTGATCATGTGCCTCTGGAGGCAATAAACAAAGAGCTGAGTAGGCACGAATCAAACAGTCAGCAGGCAATAATCATGGAACTCAGGTGTGAGGAATCATGCTGCTCAGCTGGCAATAATCAAGCAGCTGAGCAGGCAGGAATTACGCAGCACAGCTGGCAATTGTCAAGCAGATGACAGGCAGGAATCGTGCAGCTCAGCTGGCAATTGTCAAGCAGATGAGCAGACAGTAATCACGCAGCTCAGCAGGCCCAGATCACGTGACTGAGCATGCACTGTTCACGTGGCTGATCATGCACTGATCACGTGGCTGATCATGCACTGATCACGTGGCTGATCATGCACTGATCACGTAGCTGACCATGCACTGATCACGTGACTGATCATGCACTGATCACGTGGCTGATCATGCACTGATCACGTGGCTGATCATGCACTGATCACGTGGCTGATCACACATGTATCACGTGACTGATCATGCACTGATCACGTGGCTATCATGCACTGATCACGTGGCTGTCATGCACTGATCACGTGGCTGATCATGCAATGATCACGTAGCTACCATGTACTGGTCACGTGACTGATCATGCACTGATCACGTAATTGATCATGCACTGATCACGTGGCTGATCATGCACTGATCACGTGGCTGATCATGCACTGATCACATAACTGATCATGCACTGATCACGTGACTGATCATGCACTGATCACGTGGCTATCATGCACTGATCACGTGGCTGACATACACTGATCACGTGCCTGATCATGCACTGATCACGTGGCTGATCATGCACTGATCACGTGACTGATCATGCACTGATCACGTGTCTGATCATGCACTGATCACGTGGCTATCATGCACTGCTCACGTGGCTGATCATGCCATGATCACGCAGCTACCATGTACTGGTCACATGACTGATCATGCACTGATCACGTGACTGATCATGCAGTGATCACGTGGCTATCATGCACTACTCACGTGGCTGATCATGCAATGATCATGTAGCTACCATGTACAGGTCACGTGAATGATCATACACCCATCAGGTGACTGATCATGCACTGATCACGTGGCTATCATGCACTGATCACGAGACTGATCATGCACTGATCACGTCTATATCATGCACTGATCACATGACTGCCCGTGCACTGATCACGTGGATGATCATACACTAATCTTGTGACAGATCATGCACTGATCACGTGGCTGATCATGCACTGATACCGTGACTGAGCATGGACTGATCACATGACTATCATGTAGTGATCACGTGACTTAATGGCGCTGATCATGTGACTGATCATGCGCTGATCATGTTTGCTATCATACACTGATCATGTGCCTCTGGAGGCAATAAACAAAGAGCTGAGTAGGCACGAATCAAACAGTCAGCAGGCAATAATCATGGAACTCAGGTGTGAGGAATCATGCTGCTCAGCTGGCAATAATCAAGCAGCTGAGCAGGCAGGAATTACGCAGCACAGCTGGCAATTGTCAAGCAGATGACAGGCAGGAATCGTGCAGCTCAGCTGGCAATTGTCAAGCAGATGAGCAGACAGTAATCACGCAGCTCAGCAGGCCCAGATCACGTGACTGAGCATGCACTGTTCACGTGGCTGATCATACACTGATCACGTGATGATCATGCACTGATCACTTGGATATCATGCACTGATCACGTGGCTGATCATACACTGTTCACGTGTCTGACCATGCACTGATCACGTGGCTGATCATACACTGCTCACGTAACTGATCATGCACTGATCACGTGGCTATCATGCACTGATCACGTGGCTGAACATGCACTGTTCACGTGGCTGATCACACACCTGTCACGTGACATATCATGCACTGATCACGTGGCACTCATGCACTGATCACGTGGCTGATCATACTCTGCTCACGTAACTCATGCACACATCACGTGGCTATCATGCACTGCTCACGTGGCTCGTCATGGAATGATCACGTAGCAACCATATACTGGTCACGTGACTGATCATGCAAAGATCACGTAAATGATCATGCACTGTTCACGTGACTGATCATGTACTGATCACGTGACTGATCATGCACTGATCACGTGGCTATCATGCTCTGCTCACGTGGCTGATCATGCAACGATCACGTAGCAACCATGTACTGGTCACGTGACTGATCATGCACTGATCACGTAATTGATCATGCACTGATCACGTGGCTCATCATGCACTGATCACGTGGCTGATCACACATGTATCACGTGACTGATCATGCACTGATCACGTGGCTATCATGCACTGATCACGTGGCTGTCATGCACTGATCACGTGGCTATCATGCACTGATCACGTGGCTGATCACACACGTATCACATGACTGATCATGCACTGATCACGTGGCTATCATGCACTGATCACGTGGCTATCATGCACTGATCACGTGGCTGATCATGCAATGATCACGTAGCTACCATGTACTGATCACGTGACTGATCATGCACTGATCACGTAATTGATCATGCACTGATCACGTGGCTGATCATGCACTGATCACGTGGCTGATCACACATGATCACGTGACTGATCATGCACTGATCACGTGGCTATCATGCACTGATCACGTGGCTGATCATGCACTGATCACGTGGCTGATCATGCACTGATCACGTGGCTATCATGCACTGATCACGTGACTGATCATGCACTGATCACGTGATTGATCATGCACTGATCACGTGGCTGATCATGCACTGATCACGTGGCTGATCATGCACTGATCACGTAACTGATCATGCACTGATCACGTGACTGATCATGCACTGATCACGTGGCTATCATGCACTGATCACGTGGCTGATCATACACTGATCACGTGCCTGATCATGCACTGATCACGTGGCTGATCATGCACTGATCACGTGACTGATCATGCACTGATCACGTGGCTGATCATGCACTGATCACGTGGCTATCATGCACTGATCACGTGGCTGATCATGCATGATCACGCAGCTACCATGCACTGATCACGTGACTGATCATGCACTGATCACGTGACTGATCATGCACTGATCACGTGACTATCATGCACTGATCACGTGGCTGATCATGCACTGATCACGTAGCTACCATGCACTGATCACGTGACTGATCATGCACTGATCACGTGACTGATCATGCACTGATCACGTGGCTATCATGCACTGATCACGTGACTGATCATGCACTGATCACGTCTATATCATGCACTGATCACGTGACTGATCATGCACTGATCACGTGGCTGATCATGCACTGATCACGTGACTGATCATGCACTGATCACGTGGCTGATCACACACTATCACGTGACTGATCATGCACTGATCACGTGGCTATCATGCACTGATCACGTGGCTATCATGCACTGATCACGTGGCTGATCATGCACTGATCACGTAGCTACCATGTACTGGTCACGTGACTGATCATGCACTGATCACGTAATTGATCATGCACTGATCACGTGGCTGATCATGCACTGATCACATAACTGATCATGCACTGATCACGTGACTGATCATGCACTGATCACGTGGCTATCATGCACTGATCACGTGGCTGACATACACTGATCACGTGCCTGGTCATGCACTGATCACGTGGCTGATCATGCACTGATCACGTGACTGATCATGCACTGATCACGTGACTGATCATGCACTGATCACGTGGCTATCATGCACTGCTCACGTGGCTGATCATGCATGATCACGCAGCTACCATGTACTGGTCACATGACTGATCATGCACTGATCACGTGACTGATCATGCAGTGATCACGTGGCTATCATGCACTACTCACGTGGCTGATCATGCAATGATCATGTAGCTACCATGTACAGGTCACGTGAATGATCATACACCCATCAGGTGACTGATCATGCACTGATCACGTGGCTATCATGCACTGATCACGAGACTGATCATGCACTGATCACGTCTATATCATGCACTGATCACATGACTGCCCATGCACTGATCACGTGGATGATCATACACTAATCATGTGACAGATCATGCACTGATCACGTGGCTGATCATGCACTGATACCGTGACTGAGCATGGACTGATCACATGACTATCATGTAGTGATCACGTGACTTAATGGCGCTGATCATGTGACTGATCATGCGCTGATCATGTTTGCTATCATACACTGATCATGTGCCTCTGGAGGCAATAAACAAAGAGCTGAGTAGGCACGAATCAAACAGTCAGCAGGCAATAATCATGGAACTCAGGTGTGAGGAATCATGCTGCTCAGCTGGCAATAATCAAGCAGCTGAGCAGGCAGGAATTACGCAGCACAGCTGGCAATTGTCAAGCAGATGACAGGCAGGAATCGTGCAGCTCAGCTGGCAATTGTCAAGCAGATGAGCAGACAGTAATCACGCAGCTCAGCAGGCCCAGATCACGTGACTGAGCATGCACTGTTCACGTGGCTGATCATACACTGATCACGTGATGATCATGCACTGATCACTTGGATATCATGCACTGATCACGTGGCTGATCATACACTGTTCACGTGTCTGACCATGCACTGATCACGTGGCTGATCATACACTGCTCACGTAACTGATCATGCACTGATCACGTGGCTATCATGCACTGATCACGTGGCTGAACATGCACTGTTCACGTGGCTGATCACACACCTGTCACGTGACATATCATGCACTGATCACGTGGCACTCATGCACTGATCACGTGGCTGATCATACTCTGCTCACGTAACTCATGCACACATCACGTGGCTATCATGCACTGCTCACGTGGCTCGTCATGGAATGATCACGTAGCTACCATATACTGGTCACGTGACTGATCATGCAAAGATCACGTAAATGATCATGCACTGTTCACGTGACTGATCATGTACTGATCACGTGACTGATCATGCACTGATCACGTGGCTATCATGCTCTGCTCACGTGGCTGATCATGCAACGATCACGTAGCAACCATGTACTGGTCACGTGACTGATCATGCACTGATCACGTAATTGATCCTGCACTGATCACGTGGCTCATCATGCACTGATCACGTGGCTGATCACACATGTATCACGTGACTGATCATGCACTGATCACGTGGCTCTCATGCACTGATCACGTGGCTGTCATGCACTGATCACGTGGATATCATGCACTGATCACGTGGCTGATCACACACGTATCACATGACTGATCATGCACTGATCACGTGGCTATCATGCACTGATCACGTGGCTATCATGCACTGATCACGTGGCTGATCATGCACTGATCACGTGACTGATCATGCACTGATCACGTGGCTGATCATGCACTGATCACGTGACTGATCATGCACTGATCACGTGGCTGATCATGCACTGATCACGTGGCTGATCATGCACTGATCACGTGGCTGATCATGCACTGATCACGTGGCTGATCATGCACTGATCACGTGACTGATCATGCACTGATCACGTGACTGATCATGCACTGATCACGTGGCTATCATGCACTGATCACGTGGCTGATCATGCACTGATCACGTAGCTATCATGCACTGATCACGTGACTGATCATGCACTGATCACGTGGCTGATCATGCACTGATCACGTGACTGATCATGCACTGATCACGTGACTGATCATGCACTGATCACGTGACTGATCATGCACTGATCACGTGGCTATCATGCACTGATCACGTGGCTGATCATGCACTGATCACGTGGCTATCATGCACTGATCACGTGGCTGATCATGCACTGATCACGTGACTGATCATGCACTGATCACGTGACTGATCATGCACTGATCACGTGGCTATCATGCACTGATCACGTGGCTGATCATGCACTGTCACGTGACTGATCATGCACTGATCACATGACTGATCACGTGGCTATCATGCACTACTCACGTGGCTGATCATGCAATGATCATGTAGCTACCATGTACTGGTCACGTGACTGATCATACACCCATCAGGTGACTGATCATGCACTGATCACGTGGCTGATCATGCACTGATCACGTGCCTGATCATGCACTGATCACGTGACTGATCATGCACTGATCACGTGGCTATCATGCACTGATCACGTGGCTGATCATGCACTGATCACGTGGCTGATCATGCACTGATACCGTGACTGAGCATGGACTGATCACATGACTATCATGTAGTGATCACGTGACTTAATGGCGCTGATCATGTGACTGATCATGCGCTGATCATGTTTGCTATCATACACTGATCATGTGCCTCTGGAGGCAATAAACAAAGAGCTGAGTAGGCACGAATCAAACAGTCAGCAGGCAATAATCATGGAACTCAGGTGTGAGGAATCATGCTGCTCAGCTGGCAATAATCAAGCAGCTGAGCAGGCAGGAATTACGCAGCACAGCTGGCAATTGTCAAGCAGATGACAGGCAGGAATCGTGCAGCTCAGCTGGCAATTGTCAAGCAGATGAGCAGACAGTAATCACGCAGCTCAGCAGGCCCTGATCACGTGACTGAGCATGCACTGTTCACGTGGCTGATCATACACTGATCACGTGATGATCATGCACTGATCACGTGACTATCATGCACTGATCACGTGGCTGATCATACACTGATCACGTGTCTGACCATGCACTGATCACGTGGCTGATCATACACTGATCACGTAACTGATCATGCACTGATCACGTGGCTATCATGCACTGATCACGTGGCTGATCATGCACTGATCACGTGGCTATCATGCACTGATCACGTGACTGATCATGCACTGATCACGTGGCTGATCATGCACTGATCACGTG
Organism: Bos javanicus; assembly: GCF_032452875.1. Lineage (NCBI taxonomy): Eukaryota > Metazoa > Chordata > Mammalia > Artiodactyla > Bovidae > Bos > Bos javanicus. Next base: position 254,104 of record NW_026893899.1, on the reverse strand, counting down.
GCTGATCATGCACTGATCACGTGACTGATCATGCACTGATCACGTGGCTATCATGCACTGATCACGTGGCTGATCATGCACTGATCACGTAGCTACCATGTACTGGTCACGTGACTGATCATGCACTGATCACGTAACTGATCATGCACTGATCACGTGGCTGATCATGCACTGATCACGTGACTGATCATGCACTGATCACGTGACTATCATGCACTGATCACGTGGCTGATCATGCACTGATCACGTAGCTACCATGTACTGGTCACGTGACTGATCATGCACTGATCACGTAATTGATCATGCACTGATCACGTGGCTGATCATGCACTGATCACGTGACTGATCATGCACTGATCACGTGACTGATCATGCACTGATCACGTGGCTATCATGCACTGATCACGTGGCTGATCATGCACTGATCACGTGCCTGATCATGCACTGATCACATGACTGATCATGCACTGATCACGTGACTGATCATGCACTGATCACGTGGCTATCATGCACTGATCACGTGGCTGATCATGCAATGATCACGTAGCTACCATGTACTGGTCACGTGACTGATCATGCACTGATCACGTGACTGATCATGCACTGATCACGTGGCTATCATGCACTGATCACGTGGCTGATCATGCACTGATCACGTGGCTGATCATGCACTGATCACGTGACTGATCATGCACTGATCACGTGGCTGATCATGCACTGATCACGTGGCTGATCATGCACTGATCACGTGGCTGATCATGCACTGATCACGTGGCTATCATGCACTGATCACGTGGCTGATCATGCACTGATCACGTGACTGATCATGCACTGATCACGTGACTGATCATGCACTGATCACGTGGCTGATCATGCACTGATCACGTGGCTGATCATGCACTGATCACGTGACTGATCATGCACTGATCACGTGGCTATCATGCACTGATCACGTGGCTGATCATGCAATGATCACGTAGCTACCATGTACTGGTCACGTGACTGATCATGCACTGATCACGTAATTGATCATGCACTGATCACGTGGCTGATCATGCACTGATCACGTGACTGATCATGCACTGATCACGTGACTGATCATGCACTGATCACGTGGCTATCATGCACTGATCACGTGGCTGATCATGCACTGATCACGTGGCTATCATGCACTGATCACGTGGCTGATCATGCACTGATCACGTGACTGATCATGCACTGATCACGTGACTGATCATGCACTGATCACGTGGCTATCATGCACTGATCACGTGGCTGATCATGCACTGATCACGTGACTGATCATGCACTGATCACGTGACTGATCATGCACTGATCACGTGGCTATCATGCACTACTCACGTGGCTGATCATGCAATGATCATGTAGCTACCATGTACAGGTCACGTGACTGATCATACACCCATCAGGTGACTGATCATGCACTGATCACGTGGCTGATCATGCACTGATCACGTGACTGATCATGCACTGATCACGTGACTAATCATGCACTGATCACATGGCTATCATGAACTGATCACCTGACTGATCATGCACTGATCACGTGGCTGATCATGCACTGATACCGTGACTGAGCATGGACTGATCACATGACTATCATGTAGTGATCACGTGACTTAATGGCGCTGATCATGTGACTGATCATGCGCTGATCATGTTTGCTATCATACACTGATCATGTGCCTCTGGAGGCAATAAACAAAGAGCTGAGTAGGCACGAATCAAACAGTCAGCAGGCAATAATCATGGAACTCAGGTGTGAGGAATCATGCTGCTCAGCTGGCAATAATCAAGCAGCTGAGCAGGCAGGAATTACGCAGCACAGCTGGCAATTGTCAAGCAGATGACAGGCAGGAATCGTGCAGCTCAGCTGGCAATTGTCAAGCAGATGAGCAGACAGTAATCACGCAGCTCAGCAGGCCCAGATCACGTGACTGAGCATGCACTGTTCACGTGGCTGATCATACACTGATCACGTGATGATCATGCACTGATCACGTGACTATCATGCACTGATCACGTGGCTGATCATACACTGTTCACGTGTCTGACCATGCACTGATCACGTGGCTGATCATACACTGCTCACGTAACTGATCATGCACTGATCACGTGGCTATCATGCACTGATCACGTGGCTGATCATGCACTGATCACGTGGCTATCATGCACTGATCACGTGACTGATCATGCACTGATCACGTGGCTGATCATGCACTGATCACGTGGCTGATCATGCACTGATCACGTGACTGATCATGCACTGATCACGTGGCTATCATGCACTGATCACGTGGCTGATCATGCACTGATCACGTAGCTACCATGTACTGGTCACGTGACTGATCATGCACTGATCACGTAACTGATCATGCACTGATCACGTGGCTGATCATGCACTGATCACGTGACTGATCATGCACTGATCACGTGACTGATCATGCACTGATCACGTGGCTATCATGCACTGATCACGTGGCTGATCATGCACTGATCACGTAGCTATCATGCACTGATCACGTGACTGATCATGCACTGATCACGTGACTGATCATGCACTGATCACGTGGCTGATCATGCACTGATCACGTGGCTATCATGCACTGATCACGTGGCTGATCATGCACTGATCACGTGCCTGATCATGCACTGATCACATGACTGATCATGCACTGATCACGTGACTGATCATGCACTGATCACGTGGCTATCATGCACTACTCACGTGGCTGATCATGCAATGATCACGTAGCTACCATGTACTGGTCACGTGACTGATCATGCACTGATCACGTGACTGATCATGCACTGATCACGTGGCTATCATGCACTGATCACGTGGCTGATCATGCACTGATCACGTGCCTGATCATGCACTGATCACGTGACTGATCATGCACTGATCACGTGGCATCATGCACTGATCACGTGGCTGATCATGCACTGATCACGTGGCTGATCATGCACTGATCACGTGGCTATCATGCACTGATCACGTGGCTGATCATGCACTGATACCGTGACTGAGCATGGACTGATCACATGACTATCATGTAGTGATCACGTGACTTAATGGCGCTGATCATGTGACTGATCATGCGCTGATCATGTTTGCTATCATACACTGATCATGTGCCTCTGGAGGCAATAAACAAAGAGCTGAGTAGGCACGAATCAAACAGTCAGCAGGCAATAATCATGGAACTCAGGTGTGAGGAATCATGCTGCTCAGCTGGCAATAATCAAGCAGCTGAGCAGGCAGGAATTACGCAGCACAGCTGGCAATTGTCAAGCAGATGACAGGCAGGAATCGTGCAGCTCAGCTGGCAATTGTCAAGCAGATGAGCAGACAGTAATCACGCAGCTCAGCAGGCCCAGATCACGTGACTGAGCATGCACTGTTCACGTGGCTGATCATACACTGATCACGTGATGATCATGCACTGATCACTTGGATATCATGCACTGATCACGTGGCTGATCATACACTGTTCACGTGTCTGACCATGCACTGATCACGTGGCTGATCATACACTGCTCACGTAACTGATCATGCACTGATCACGTGGCTGATCATGCACTGATCACGTGGCTGATCATGCACTGATCACGTGGCTATCATGCACTGGTCACGTGACTGATCATGCACTGATCACGTGACTGATCATGCACTGATCACGTGGCTGATCATGCACTGATCACGTGACTGATCATGCACTGATCACGTGACTATCATGCACTGATCACGTGGCTATCATGCACTGATCACGTGGCTGATCATGCACTGATCACGTAGCTACCATGCACTGATCACGTGACTGATCATGCACTGATCACGTGACTGATCATGCACTGATCACGTGGCTGATCATGCACTGATCATGTGACTGATCATGCACTGATCATGTTTGGTGTCATACACTGATCATGTGATCTGGAGGCAATGAACAAAGAGCTGAGTAGGCACGAATCAGTCAGCAGGCACTAATCATGGAACTCAGCTCTGAGAAATCATGCTGCTCAGCTGGCAATAATCAAGTAGATGATCAGGCAGGGATTACGCAGCACAGGTGGCAATTGTCAAGCAGATGACAGGCAGGAATCGTGCAGCTCAGCTGGCAATTGTCAAGAGATGAGCAGACAGTAATCACGCAGCTCATCATGCACTGATCACGTGACTGATCATGCACTGATCACGTGGCTGATCATACACTGATCACGTGGCTGATCATGCACTGATCACGTGGCTATCATGCACTGATCACGTGGCTGATCATGCACTGATCACGTAGCTATCATGCACTGATCACGTGACTGATCATGCACTGATCACGTAACTGATCATGCACTGATCACGTGGACTGATCATGCACTGATCACGTGGCTGATCATGCACTGATCACGTGACTGATCATGCACTGATCACGTGGCTATCATGCACTGATCACGTGGCTGATCATGCACTGATCACGTGACTGATCATGCACTGATCACGTGACTGATCATGCACTGATCACGTGGCTATCATGCACTGATCACGTGGCTGATCATGCACTGTCACGTGACTGATCATGCACTGATCACGTGACTGATCATGCACTGATCACGTGGCTATCATGCACTACTCACGTGGCTGATCATGCAATGATCATGTAGCTACCATGTACTGGTCACGTGACTGATCATACACCCATCAGGTGACTGATCATGCACTGATCACGTGGCTGATCATGCACTGATCACGTGACTGATCATGCACTGATCACGTGACTGATCATGCACTGATCACGTGGCTATCATGCACTGATCACGTGCTGATCATGCACTGATCACGTGGCTGATCATGCACTGATACCGTGACTGAGCATGGACTGATCACATGACTATCATGTAGTGATCACGTGACTTAATGGCACTGATCATGTGACTGATCATGCGCTGATCATGTTTGCTATCATACACTGATCATGTGCCTCTGGAGGCAATAAACAAAGAGCTGAGTAGGCACGAATCAAACAGTCAGCAGGCAATAATCATGGAACTCAGGTGTGAGGAATCATGCTGCTCAGCTGGCAATAATCAAGCAGCTGAGCAGGCAGGAATTACGCAGCACAGCTGGCAATTGTCAAGCAGATGACAGGCAGGAATCGTGCAGCTCAGCTGGCAATTGTCAAGCAGATGAGCAGACAGTAATCACGCAGCTCAGCAGGCCCAGATCACGTGACTGAGCATGCACTGTTCACGTGGCTGATCATACACTGATCACGTGATGATCATGCACTGATCACGTGACTGATCATGCACTGATCACGTGGCTGATCATACACTGTTCACGTGTCTGACCATGCACTGATCACGTGGCTGATCATACACTGCTCACGTAACTGATCATGCACTGATCACGTGGCTATCATGCACTGATCACGTGGCTGATCATGCACTGATCACGTGGCTGATCACACACTGTCACGTGACTATCATGCACTGATCACGTGGCACTCATGCACTGATCACGTGGCTGATCATACACTGCTCACGTAACTCATGCACACATCACGTGGCTGATCATGCACTGATCACGTGGCTATCATGCACTGATCACGAGACTGATCATGCACTGATCACGTCTATATCATGCACTGATCACATGACTGATCATGCACTGATCACGTGGATGATCATACACTGATCACGTGACAGATCATGCACTGATCACGTGGCTGATCATGCACTGATACCGTGACTGAGCATGGACTGATCACATGACTATCATGTAGTGATCACGTGACTTAATGGCGCTGATCATGTGACTGATCATGCACTGATCATGTTTGCTATCATACACTGATCATGTGCCTCTGGAGGCAATAAACAAAGAGCTGAGTAGGCACGAATCAAACAGTCAGCAGGCAATAATCATGGAACTCAGGTGTGAGGAATCATGCTGCTCAGCTGGCAATAATCAAGCAGCTGAGCAGGCAGGAATCACGCAGCACAGCTGGCAATTGTCAAGCAGATGACAGGCAGGAATCGTGCAGCTCAGCTGGCAATTGTCAAGCAGATGAGCAGACAGTAATCACGCAGCTCAGCAGGCCCAGATCACGTGACTGAGCATGCACTGTTCACGTGGCTGATCATACACTGATCACGTGATGATCATGCACTGATCACGTGACTGATCATGCACTGATCACGTGGCTGATCATACACTGATCACGTGTCTGACCATGCACTGATCACGTGGCTGATCATACACTGATCACGTAACTGATCATGCACTGATCACGTGGCTATCATGCACTGATCACGTGGCTGATCATGCACTGATCACGTGGCTGATCACACACTGATCACGTGACTATCATGCACTGATCACGTGGCACTCATGCACTGATCACGTGGCTGATCATACACTGATCACGTGACTCATGCACACATCACGTGGCTATCATGCACTGATCACGTGGCTGTCATGCACTGATCACGTGGCTATCATGCACTGATCACGTGGCTGATCATGCACTGATCACATGACTGATCATGCACTGATCACGTGGCTGATCATGCACTGATCACGTGGCTATCATGCACTGATCACGTGGCTGATCATGCAATGATCACGTAGCTACCATGTACTGGTCACGTGACTGATCATGCACTGATCACGTGGCTCATCATGCACTGATCACGTGGCTGATCACACATGTATCACGTGACTGATCATGCACTGATCACGTGGCTATCATGCACTGATCACGAGACTGATCATGCACTGATCACGTCTATATCATGCACTGATCACATGACTGCCCATGCACTGATCACGTGGATGATCATACACTAATCTTGTGACAGATCATGCACTGATCACGTGGCTGATCATGCACTGATACCGTGACTGAGCATGGACTGATCACATGACTATCATGTAGTGATCACGTGACTTAATGGCGCTGATCATGTGACTGATCATGCGCTGATCATGTTTGCTATCATACACTGATCATGTGCCTCTGGAGGCAATAAACAAAGAGCTGAGTAGGCACGAATCAAACAGTCAGCAGGCAATAATCATGGAACTCAGGTGTGAGGAATCATGCTGCTCAGCTGGCAATAATCAAGCAGCTGAGCAGGCAGGAATTACGCAGCACAGCTGGCAATTGTCAAGCAGATGACAGGCAGGAATCGTGCAGCTCAGCTGGCAATTGTCAAGCAGATGAGCAGACAGTAATCACGCAGCTCAGCAGGCCCAGATCACGTGACTGAGCATGCACTGTTCACGTGGCTGATCATACACTGATCACGTGATGATCATGCACTGATCACTTGGATATCATGCACTGATCACGTGGCTGATCATACACTGTTCACGTGTCTGACCATGCACTGATCACGTGGCTGATCATACACTGCTCACGTAACTGATCATGCACTGATCACGTGGCTGATCATGCACTGATCACGTGGCTGATCATGCACTGATCACGTGGCTGATCATGCACTGATCACGTGGCTGATCATGCACTGATCACGTGGCTGATCATGCACTGATCACGTGACTGATCATGCACTGATCACGTGACTGATCATGCACTGATCACGTAACTGATCATGCACTGATCACGTGGCTGATCATGCACTGATCACGTGACTGATCATGCACTGATCACGTGGCTATCATGCACTGATCACGTGGCTGATCATGCAATGATCACGTAGCTACCATGTACTGGTCACGTGGTGATCATGCACTGATCACGTAATTGATCATGCACTGATCACGTGACTGATCATGCACTGATCACGTGACTGATCATGCACTGATCACGTGACTGATCATGCACTGATCACGTGGCTATCATGCACTGATCACGTGGCTGATCATGCACTGATCACGTGGCTATCATGCACTGATCACGTGGCTGATCATGCACTGATCACGTGACTGATCATGCACTGATCACGTGACTGATCATGCACTGATCACGTGGCTATCATGCACTGATCACGTGGCTGATCATACACTGTCACGTGACTGATCATGCACTGATCACGTGACTGATCATGCACTGATCACGTGGCTATCATGCACTACTCACGTGGCTGATCATGCAATGATCATGTAGCTACCATGTACTGGTCACGTGACTGATCATACACCCATCAGGTGACTGATCATGCACTGATCACGTGGCTGATCATGCACTGATCACCTGCCTGATCATGCACTGATCACGTGACAAATCATGCACTGATCACATAGCTATCATGAACTGATCACCTTGCTGATCATGCACTGATCACGTGGCTGATCATGCACTGATACCGTGACTGAGCATGGACTGATCACATGACTATCATGTAGTGATCACGTGACTTAATGGCGCTGATCATGTGACTGATCATGCGCTGATCATGTTTGCTATCATACACTGATCATGTGCCTCTGGAGGCAATAAACAAAGAGCTGAGTAGGCACGAATCAAACAGTCAGCAGGCAATAATCATGGAACTCAGGTGTGAGGAATCATGCTGCTCAGCTGGCAATAATCAAGCAGCTGAGCAGGCAGGAATTACGCAGCACAGCTGGCAATTGTCAAGCAGATGACAGGCAGGAATCGTGCAGCTCAGCTGGCAATTGTCAAGCAGATGAGCAGACAGTAATCACGCAGCTCAGCAGGCCCAGATCACGTGACTGAGCATGCACTGTTCACGTGGCTGATCATACACTGATCACGTGATGATCATGCACTGATCACGTGACTGATCATGCACTGATCACGTGGCTGATCATACACTGTTCACGTGTCTGACCATGCACTGATCACGTGGCTGATCATACACTGCTCACGTAACTGATCATGCACTGATCACGTGGCTATCATGCACTGATCACGTGGCTGATCATGCACTGATCACGTGGCTATCATGCACTGGTCACGTGACTGATCATGCACTGATCACGTGGCTGATCATGCACTGATCACGTGACTGATCATGCACTGATCACGTGAATGATCATGCACTGATCACGTGGCTATCATGCACTGATCACGTGGCTGATCATGCACTGATCACGTAGCTACCATGTACTGGTCACGTGACTGATCATGCACTGATCACGTAACTGATCATGCACTGATCACGTGGCTGATCATGCACTGATCACGTGACTGATCATGCACTGATCACGTGACTATCATGCACTGATCACGTGGCTGATCATGCACTGATCACGTAGCTACCATGTACTGGTCACGTGACTGATCATGCACTGATCACGTAATTGATCATGCACTGATCACGTGGCTGATCATGCACTGATCACGTGACTGATCATGCACTGATCACGTGACTGATCATGCACTGATCACGTGGCTATCATGCACTGATCACGTGGCTGATCATGCACTGATCACGTGCCTGATCATGCACTGATCACATGACTGATCATGCACTGATCACGTGACTGATCATGCACTGATCACGTGGCTATCATGCACTACTCACGTGGCTGATCATGCAATGATCATGTAGCTACCATGTACTGGTCACGTGACTGATCATGCACTGATCACGTGACTGATCATGCACTGATCACGTGGCTATCATGCACTGATCACGTGGCTGATCATGCACTGATCACCTGCCTGGTCATGCACTGATCACGTGACTGATCATGCACTGATCACGTAGCAGTCATGCACTGATCACCTGGCTGATCATGCACTGATCACGTGGCTATCATGCACTGATCACGTGGCTATCATGCACTGATCACGTGGCTGATCATGCACTGATACCGTGACTGAGCATGGACTGATCACATGACTATCATGTAGTGATCACGTGACTTAATGGCGCTGATCATGTGACTGATCATGCGCTGATCATGTTTGCTATCATACACTGATCATGTGCCTCTGGAGGCAATAAACAAAGAGCTGAGTAGGCACGAATCAAACAGTCAGCAGGCAATAATCATGGAACTCAGGTGTGAGGAATCATGCTGCTCAGCTGGCAATAATCAAGCAGCTGAGCAGGCAGGAATTACGCAGCACAGCTGGCAATTGTCAAGCAGATGACAGGCAGGAATCGTGCAGCTCAGCTGGCAATTGTCAAGCAGATGAGCAGACAGTAATCACGCAGCTCAGCAGGCCCAGATCACGTGACTGAGCATGCACTGTTCACGTGGCTGATCATACACTGATCACGTGATGATCATGCACTGATCACTTGGATATCATGCACTGATCACGTGGCTGATCATACACTGTTCACGTGTCTGACCATGCACTGATCACGTGGCTGATCATACACTGCTCACGTAACTGATCATGCACTGATCACGTGGCTATCATGCACTGATCACGTGGCTGAACATGCACTGTTCACGTGGCTGATCACACACCTGTCACGTGACATATCATGCACTGATCACGTGGCACTCATGCACTGATCACGTGGCTGATCATACTCTGCTCACGTAACTCATGCACACATCACGTGGCTATCATGCACTGCTCACGTGGCTCGTCATGGAATGATCACGTAGCAACCATATACTGGTCACGTGACTGATCATGCAAAGATCACGTAAATGATCATGCACTGTTCACGTGACTGATCATGTACTGATCACGTGACTGATCATGCACTGATCACGTGGCTATCATGCTCTGCTCACGTGGCTGATCATGCAATGATCACGTAGCAACCATGTACTGGTCACGTGACTGATCATGCACTGATCACGTAATTGATCCTGCACTGATCACGTGGCTCATCATGCACTGATCACGTGGCTGATCACACATGTATCACGTGACTGATCATGCACTGATCACGTGGCTCTCATGCACTGATCACGTGGCTGTCATGCACTGATCACGTGGATATCATGCACTGATCACGTGGCTGATCACACACGTATCACATGACTGATCATGCACTGATCACGTGGCTATCATGCACTGATCACGTGGCTATCATGCACTGATCACGTGGCTGATCATGCAATGATCACATAGCTACCATGTACTGGTCACGTGACTGATCATGCACTGATCACGTAATTGATCATGCACTGATCACGTGGCTGATCATGCACTGATCACGTGGCTGATCACACATGATCACGTGACTGATCATGCACTGATCACGTGGCTATCATGCACTGATCACGAGACTGATCATGCACTGATCACGTCTATATCATGCACTGATCACATGACTGCCCATGCACTGATCACGTGGATGATCATACACTAATCTTGTGACAGATCATGCACTGATCACGTGGCTGATCATGCACTGATACCGTGACTGAGCATGGACTGATCACATGACTATCATGTAGTGATCACGTGACTTAATGGCGCTGATCATGTGACTGATCATGCGCTGATCATGTTTGCTATCATACACTGATCATGTGCCTCTGGAGGCAATAAACAAAGAGCTGAGTAGGCACGAATCAAACAGTCAGCAGGCAATAATCATGGAACTCAGGTGTGAGGAATCATGCTGCTCAGCTGGCAATAATCAAGCAGCTGAGCAGGCAGGAATTACGCAGCACAGCTGGCAATTGTCAAGCAGATGACAGGCAGGAATCGTGCAGCTCAGCTGGCAATTGTCAAGCAGATGAGCAGACAGTAATCACGCAGCTCAGCAGGCCCAGATCACGTGACTGAGCATGCACTGTTCACGTGGCTGATCATACACTGATCACGTGATGATCATGCACTGATCACTTGGATATCATGCACTGATCACGTGGCTGATCATACACTGTTCACGTGTCTGACCATGCACTGATCACGTGGCTGATCATACACTGCTCACGTAACTGATCATGCACTGATCACGTGGCTGATCATGCACTGATCACGTGGCTGATCATGCACTGATCACGTGGCTATCATGCACTGATCACGTGGCTGATCATGCACTGATCACGTGACTGTCATGCACTGATCACGTGACTGATCATGCACTGATCACGTAACTGATCATGCACTGATCACGTGGCTGATCATGCACTGATCACGTGACTGATCATGCACTGATCACGTGGCTATCATGCACTGCTCACGTGGCTGATCATGCAATGATCACGTAGCTACCATGTACTGGTCACGTGACTGATCATGCACTGATCACGTAATTGATCATGCACTGATCAGTGACTGATCATGCACTGATCACGTGACTGATCATGCACTGATCACGTGACTGATCATGCACTGATCACGTGGCTATCATGCACTGATCACGTGGCTGATCATGCACTGATCACGTGGCTATCATGCACTGATCACGTGGCTGATCATGCACTGATCACGTGACTGATCATGCACTGATCACGTGACTGATCATGCACTGATCACGTGGCTATCATGCACTGATCACGTGGCTGGTCATACACTGTCACGTGCCTGATCATGCACTGATCACATGACTGATCATGCACTGATCACGTGGCTATCATGCACTACTCACGTGGCTGATCATGCAATGATCATGTAGCTACCATGTACCGGTCACGTGACTGATCATACACCCATCAGGTGACTGATCATGCACTGATCACGTGGCTGATCATGCACTGATCACCTGCCTGATCATGCACTGATCACGTGACAAATCATGCACTGATCACATAGCTATCATGAACTGATCACCTTGCTGATCATGCACTGATCACGTGGCTGATCATGCACTGATACCGTGACTGAGCATGGACTGATCACATGACTATCATGTAGTGATCACGTGACTTAATGGCTCTGATCATGTGACTGATCATGCGCTGATCATGTTTGCTATCATACACTGATCATGTGCCTCTGGAGGCAATAAACAAAGAGCTGAGTAGGCACGAATCAAACAGTCAGCAGGCAATAATCATGGAACTCAGGTGTGAGGAATCATGCTGCTCAGCTGGCAATAATCAAGCAGCTGAGCAGGCAGGAATTACGCAGCACAGCTGGCAATTGTCAAGCAGATGACAGGCAGGAATCGTGCAGCTCAGCTGGCAATTGTCAAGCAGATGAGCAGACAGTAATCACGCAGCTCAGCAGGCCCAGATCACGTGACTGAGCATGCACTGTTCACGTGGCTGATCATACACTGATCACGTGATGATCATGCACTGATCACGTGACTATCATGCACTGATCACGTGGCTGATCATACACTGTTCACGTGTCTGACCATGCACTGATCACGTGGCTGATCATACACTGCTCACGTAACTGATCATGCACTGATCACGTGGCTATCATGCACTGATCACGTGGCTGATCATGCACTGATCACGTGGCTATCATGCACTGGTCACGTGACTGATCATGCACTGATCACGTGGCTGATCATGCACTGATCACGTGACTGATCATGCACTGATCACGTGAATGATCATGCACTGATCACGTGGCTATCATGCACTGATCACGTGGCTGATCATGCACTGATCACGCAGCTACCATGTACTGGTCACGTGACTGATCATGCACTGATCACGTAACTGATCATGCACTGATCACGTGGCTGATCATGCACTGATCACGTGACTGATCATGCACTGATCACGTGACTTATCATGCACTGATCACGTGGCTGATCATGCACTGATCACGCAGCTACCATGTACTGGTCACGTGACTGATCATGCACTGATCACGTAATTGATCATGCACTGATCACGTGGCTGATCATGCACTGATCACGTGACTGATCATGCACTGATCACGTGACTGATCATGCACTGATCACGTGGCTATCATGCACTGATCACGTGGCTGATCATGCACTGATCACGTGCCTGATCATGCACTGATCACATGACTGATCATGCACTGATCACGTGGCTATCATGCACTATCACGTGGCTGATCATGCAATGATCATGTAGCTACCATGTACTGGTCACGTGACTGATCATACACCCATCAGGTGACTGATCATGCACTGATCACGTGGCTGATCATGCACTGATCACGTGCCTGATCATGCACTGATCACGTGACTGATCATGCACTGATCACGTGGCTATCATGCACTGATCACGTGGCTGATCATGCACTGATCACGTGGCTGATCATGCACTGATACCGTGACTGAGCATGGACTGATCACATGACTATCATGTAGTGATCACGTGACTTAATGGCGCTGATCATGTGACTGATCATGCGCTGATCATGTTTGCTATCATACACTGATCATGTGCCTCTGGAGGCAATAAACAAAGAGCTGAGTAGGCACGAATCAAACAGTCAGCAGGCAATAATCATGGAACTCAGGTGTGAGGAATCATGCTGCTCAGCTGGCAATAATCAAGCAGCTGAGCAGGCAGGAATTACGCAGCACAGCTGGCAATTGTCAAGCAGATGACAGGCAGGAATCGTGCAGCTCAGCTGGCAATTGTCAAGCAGATGAGCAGACAGTAATCACGCAGCTCAGCAGGCCCAGATCACGTGACTGAGCATGCACTGTTCACGTGGCTGATCATACACTGATCACGTGATGATCATGCACTGATCACGTGATATCATGCACTGATCACGTGGCTGATCATACACTGTTCACGTGTCTGACCATGCACTGATCACGTGGCTGATCATGCACTGCTCACGTAACTGATCATGCACTGATCACGTGGCTATCATGCACTGATCACGTGGCTGATCATGCACTGATCACGTGGCTATCATGCACTGATCACGTGACTGATCATGCACTGATCACGTGGCTGATCATGCACTGATCACGTGACTGATCATGCACTGATCACGTGACTGATCATGCACTGATCACGTGGCTATCATGCACTGATCACGTGGCTGATCATGCACTGATCACGTAGCTACCATGCACTGATCACGTGACTGATCATGCACTGATCACGTAACTGATCATGCACTGATCACGTGGCTGATCATGCACTGATCACGTGACTGATCATGCACTGATCACGTGGCTATCATGCACTGATCACGTGGCTGATCATGCACTGATCACGTAGCTACCATGTACTGATCACGTGACTGATCATGCACTGATCACGTAATTGATCATGCACTGATCACGTGGCTGATCATGCACTGATCACGTGACTGATCATGCACTGATCACGTGACTGATCATGCACTGATCACGTGGCTATCATGCACTGATCACGTGGCTGATCATGCACTGATCACGTGCCTGATCATGCACTGATCACATGACTGATCATGCACTGATCACGTGACTGATCATGCACTGATCACGTGGCTATCATGCACTATCACGTGGCTGATCATGCAATGATCACGTAGCTACCATGTACTGGTCACGTGACTGATCATGCACTGATCACGTGACTGATCATGCACTGATCACGTGGCTATCATGCACTGATCACGTGGCTGATCATGCACTGATCACGTGCCTGGTCATGCACTGATCACGTGACTGATCATGCACTGATCACGTAGCATCATGCACTGATCACGTGGCTGATCATGCACTGATCACGTGGCTGATCATGCACTGATCACGTGGCTGATCATGCACTGATCACGTGGCTGATCATGCACTGATACCGTGACTGAGCATGGACTGATCACATGACTATCATGTAGTGATCACGTGACTTAATGGCGCTGATCATGTGACTGATCATGCGCTGATCATGTTTGCTATCATACACTGATCATGTGCCTCTGGAGGCAATAAACAAAGAGCTGAGTAGGCACGAATCAAACAGTCAGCAGGCAATAATCATGGAACTCAGGTGTGAGGAATCATGCTGCTCAGCTGGCAATAATCAAGCAGCTGAGCAGGCAGGAATTACGCAGCACAGCTGGCAATTGTCAAGCAGATGACAGGCAGGAATCATGCAGCTCAGCTGGCAATTGTCAAGCAGATGAGCAGACAGTAATCACGCAGCTCAGCAGGCCCTGATCACGTGACTGAGCATGCACTGTTCACGTGGCTGATCATACACTGATCACGTGATTGATCATGCACTGATCACTTGGATATCATGCACTGATCACGTGGCTGATCATACACTGTTCACGTGTCTGACCATGCACTGATCACGTGGCTGATCATACACTGATCACGTAACTGATCATGCACTGATCACGTGGCTGATCATGCACTGATCACGTGGCTGATCATGCACTGATCACGTGGCTGATCATGCACTGATCACGTGGCTATCATGCACTGATCACGTGGCTGATCATGCACTGATCACGTGGCTGATCATGCACTGATCACGTAGCTATCATGCACTGATCACGTGACTGATCATGCACTGATCACGTAACTGATCATGCACTGATCACGTGGCTGATCATGCACTGATCACGTGACTGATCATGCACTGATCACGTGACTGATCATGCACTGATCACGTGACTGATCATGCACTGATCACGTGGCTGATCATGCACTGATCACGTGGCTGATCATGCACTGATCACGTGACTGATCATGCACTGATCACGTGACTGATCATGCACTGATCACGTGACTGATCATGCACTGATCACGTGGCTGATCATGCACTGATCACGTGACTGATCATGCACTGATCACGTGACTGATCATGCACTGATCACGTGGCTATCATGCACTGATCACGTGGCTGATCATGCACTGATACCGTGACTGAGCATGGACTGATCACATGACTATCATGTAGTGATCACGTGACTTAATGGCACTGATCATGTGACTGATCATGCGCTGATCATGTTTGCTATCATACACTGATCATGTGCCTCTGGAGGCAATAAACAAAGAGCTGAGTAGGCACGAATCAAACAGTCAGCAGGCAATAATCATGGAACTCAGGTGTGAGGAATCATGCTGCTCAGCTGGCAATAATCAAGCAGCTGAGCAGGCAGGAATTACGCAGCACAGCTGGCAATTGTCAAGCAGATGACAGGCAGGAATCGTGCAGCTCAGCTGGCAATTGTCAAGCAGATGAGCAGACAGTAATCACGCAGCTCAGCAGGCCCTGATCACGTGACTGAGCATGCACTGTTCACGTGGCTGATCATACACTGATCACGTGATTGATCATGCACTGATCACTTGGATATCATGCACTGATCACGTGGCTGATCATACACTGTTCACGTGTCTGACCATGCACTGATCACGTGGCTGATCATACACTGCTCACGTAACTGATCATGCACTGATCACGTGGCTGATCATGCACTGATCACGTGGCTGATCATGCACTGATCACGTGGCTATCATGCACTGATCACGTGGCTGATCATGCACTGATCACGTGACTGATCATGCACTGATCACGTGACTGATCATGCACTGATCACGTGACTGATCATGCACTGATCACGTGGCTGATCATGCACTGATCACGTGGCTGATCATGCACTGATCACGTGACTGATCATGCACTGATCACGTGGCTATCATGCACTGATCACGTGGCTGATCATGCAATGATCACGTAGCTACCATGTACTGGTCACGTGACTGATCATGCACTGATCACGTAATTGATCATGCACTGATCACGTGGACTGATCATGCACTGATCACGTGGCTGATCATGCACTGATCACGTGACTGATCATGCACTGATCACGTGGCTATCATGCACTGATCACGTGGCTGATCATGCACTGATCACGTGGCTATCATGCACTGATCACGTGGCTGATCATGCACTGATCACGTGACTGATCATGCACTGATCACGTGACTGATCATGCACTGATCACGTGGCTATCATGCACTGATCACGTGGCTGATCATGCACTGATCACGTGCCTGATCATGCACTGATCACGTGACTGATCATGCACTGATCACGTGGCTATCATGCACTACTCACGTGGCTGATCATGCAATGATCATGTAGCTACCATGTACGGTCACGTGACTGATCATACACCCATCAGGTGACTGATCATGCACTGATCACGTGGCTGATCATGCACTGATCACCTGCCTGATCATGCACTGATCACGTGACAAATCATGCACTGATCACATAGCTATCATGAACTGATCACCTTGCTGATCATGCACTGATCACGTGGCTGATCATGCACTGATACCGTGACTGAGCATGGACTGATCACATGACTATCATGTAGTGATCACGTGACTTAATGGCGCTGATCATGTGACTGATCATGCGCTGATCATGTTTGCTATCATACACTGATCATGTGCCTCTGGAGGCAATAAACAAAGAGCTGAGTAGGCACGAATCAAACAGTCAGCAGGCAATAATCATGGAACTCAGGTGTGAGGAATCATGCTGCTCAGCTGGCAATAATCAAGCAGCTGAGCAGGCAGGAATTACGCAGCACAGCTGGCAATTGTCAAGCAGATGACAGGCAGGAATCGTGCAGCTCAGCTGGCAATTGTCAAGCAGATGAGCAGACAGTAATCACGCAGCTCAGCAGGCCCAGATCACGTGACTGAGCATGCACTGTTCACGTGGCTGATCATACACTGATCACGTGATGATCATGCACTGATCACGTGACTATCATGCACTGATCACGTGGCTGATCATACACTGTTCACGTGTCTGACCATGCACTGATCACGTGGCTGATCATACACTGCTCACGTAACTGATCATGCACTGATCACGTGGCTATCATGCACTGATCACGTGGCTGATCATGCACTGATCACGTGGCTATCATGCACTGGTCACGTGACTGATCATGCACTGATCACGTGGCTGATCATGCACTGATCACGTGACTGATCATGCACTGATCACGTGACTGATCATGCACTGATCACGTGGCTATCATGCACTGATCACGTGGCTGATCATGCACTGATCACGTAGCTACCATGTACTGGTCACGTGACTGATCATGCACTGATCACGTAACTGATCATGCACTGATCACGTGGCTGATCATGCACTGATCACGTGACTGATCATGCACTGATCACGTGACTGATCATGCACTGATCACGTGGCTATCATGCACTGATCACGTGGCTGATCATGCACTGATCACGCAGCTACCATGCACTGATCACGTGACTGATCATGCACTGATCACGTAATTGATCATGCACTGATCACGTGGCTGATCATGCACTGATCACGTGACTGATCATGCACTGATCACGTGACTGATCATGCACTGATCACGTGGCTATCATGCACTGATCACGTGGCTGATCATGCACTGATCACGTGCCTGATCATGCACTGATCACATGACTGATCATGCACTGATCACGTGACTGATCATGCACTGATCACGTGGCTATCATGCACTGATCACGTGGCTGATCATGCAATGATCACGTAGCTACCATGTACTGGTCACGTGACTGATCATGCACTGATCACGTGACTGATCATGCACTGATCACGTGGCTGATCATGCACTGATCACGTGGCTGATCATGCACTGATCACGTGACTGATCATGCACTGATCACGTGACTGATCATGCACTGATCACGTGGCTATCATGCACTGATCACGTGGCTGATCATGCACTGATCACGTGCCTGATCATGCACTGATCACGTGGCTGATCATGCACTGATCACGTGACTGATCATGCACTGATCACGTGACTGATCATGCACTGATCACGTGGCTATCATGCACTGATCACGTGGCTGATCATGCATGATCACGTGCTACCATGCACTGATCACGTGACTGATCATGCACTGATCACGTGGCTGATCATGCACTGATCAGTGACTGATCATGCACTGATCACGTGACTGATCATGCACTGATCACGTGACTGATCATGCACTGATCACGTGGCTATCATGCACTGATCACGTGTCTGATCATGCACTGATCACGTGACTGATCATGCACTGATCACGTGACTGATCATGCACTGATCACGTGGCTATCATGCACTGATCACGTGGCTGATCATGCACTGATCACGTGACTGATCATGCACTGATCACGTGACTGATCATGCACTGATCACGTGGCTGTCATGCACTGATCACGTGGCTGATCATGCACTGATCACGTGGCTGATCATGCACTGATCACGTGGCTGATCATGCACTGATCACGTGGCTGATCATGCACTGATACCGTGACTGAGCATGGACTGATCACATGACTATCATGTAGTGATCACGTGACTTAATGGCGCTGATCATGTGACTGATCATGCGCTGATCATGTTTGCTATCATACACTGATCATGTGCCTCTGGAGGCAATAAACAAAGAGCTGAGTAGGCACGAATCAAACAGTCAGCAGGCAATAATCATGGAACTCAGGTGTGAGGAATCATGCTGCTCAGCTGGCAATAATCAAGCAGCTGAGCAGGCAGGAATTACGCAGCACAGCTGGCAATTGTCAAGCAGATGACAGGCAGGAATCGTGCAGCTCAGCTGGCAATTGTCAAGCAGATGAGCAGACAGTAATCACGCAGCTCAGCAGGCCCAGATCACGTGACTGAGCATGCACTGTTCACGTGGCTGATCATACACTGATCACGTGATGATCATGCACTGATCACGTGGATATCATGCACTGATCACGTGGCTGATCATGCACTGATCACGTCTATATCATGCACTGATCACGTGACTGATCATGCACTGATCACGTGGCTGATCATGCACTGATCACGTGACTGATCATGCACTGATCACGTGGCTGATCATGCACTGATCACGTGACTGATCATGCACTGATCACGTGGCTATCATGCACTGATCACGTGGCTATCATGCACTGATCACGTGGCTGATCATGCACTGATCACGTGACTGATCATGCACTGATCACGTGGCTGATCATGCACTGATCACGTAACTGATCATGCACTGATCACGTGGCTATCATGCACTGATCACGTGGCTGATCATGCACTGATCACGTGGCTGATCACACACTGTCACGTGACTATCATGCACTGATCACGTGGCACTCATGCACTGATCACGTGGCTGATCATACACTGATCACGTAACTCATGCACACATCACGTGGCTATCATGCACTGATCACGTGGCTGTCATGCAATGATCACGTAGCAACCATATACTGGTCACGTGACTGATCATGCACTGATCACGTAAATGATCATGCACTGTTCACGTGACTGATCATGCACTGATCACGTGACTGATCATGCACTGATCACGTGGCTATCATGCACTGCTCACGTGGCTGATCATGCAACGATCACGTAGCAACCATGTACTGGTCACGTGACTGATCATGCACTGATCACGTAATTGATCATGCACTGATCACGTGGCTGATCATGCACTGATCACGTGGCTGATCACACATGTATCACGTGACTGATCATGCACTGATCACGTGGCTCTCATGCACTGATCACGTGGCTGTCATGCACTGATCACGTGGATATCATGCACTGATCACGTGGCTGATCACACACGTATCACATGACTGATCATGCACTGATCACGTGGCTATCATGCACTGATCACGTGGCTATCATGCACTGATCACGTGGCTGATCATGCAATGATCACGTAGCTACCATGTACTGGTCACGTGACTGATCATGCACTGATCACGTAATTGATCATGCACTGATCACGTGGCTGATCATGCACTGATCACGTAACTGATCATGCACTGATCACGTGACTGATCATGCACTGATCACGTGGCTATCATGCACTGATCACGTGGCTGACATACACTGATCACGTGCCTGGTCATGCACTGATCACGTGGCTGATCATGCACTGATCACGTGACTGATCATGCACTGATCACGTGTCTGATCATGCACTGATCACGTGGCTATCATGCACTGCTCACGTGGCTGATCATGCCATGATCACGCAGCTACCATGTACTGGTCACATGACTGATCATGCACTGATCACGTGACTGATCATGCAGTGATCACGTGGCTATCATGCACTACTCACGTGGCTGATCATGCAATGATCATGTAGCTACCATGTACAGGTCACGTGAATGATCATACACCCATCAGGTGACTGATCATGCACTGATCACGTGGCTATCATGCACTGATCACGAGACTGATCATGCACTGATCACGTCTATATCATGCACTGATCACATGACTGCCCATGCACTGATCACGTGGATGATCATACACTAATCTTGTGACAGATCATGCACTGATCACGTGGCTGATCATGCACTGATACCGTGACTGAGCATGGACTGATCACATGACTATCATGTAGTGATCACGTGACTTAATGGCGCTGATCATGTGACTGATCATGCGCTGATCATGTTTGCTATCATACACTGATCATGTGCCTCTGGAGGCAATAAACAAAGAGCTGAGTAGGCACGAATCAAACAGTCAGCAGGCAATAATCATGGAACTCAGGTGTGAGGAATCATGCTGCTCAGCTGGCAATAATCAAGCAGCTGAGCAGGCAGGAATTACGCAGCACAGCTGGCAATTGTCAAGCAGATGACAGGCAGGAATCGTGCAGCTCAGCTGGCAATTGTCAAGCAGATGAGCAGACAGTAATCACGCAGCTCAGCAGGCCCAGATCACGTGACTGAGCATGCACTGTTCACGTGGCTGATCATACACTGATCACGTGATGATCATGCACTGATCACTTGGATATCATGCACTGATCACGTGGCTGATCATACACTGTTCACGTGTCTGACCATGCACTGATCACGTGGCTGATCATACACTGCTCACGTAACTGATCATGCACTGATCACGTGGCTATCATGCACTGATCACGTGGCTGAACATGCACTGTTCACGTGGCTGATCACACACCTGTCACGTGACATATCATGCACTGATCACGTGGCACTCATGCACTGATCACGTGGCTGATCATACTCTGCTCACGTGACTCATGCACACATCACGTGGCTATCATGCACTGCTCACGTGGCTCGTCATGGAATGATCACGTAGCAACCATATACTGGTCACGTGACTGATCATGCAAAGATCACGTAAATGATCATGCACTGTTCACGTGACTGATCATGTACTGATCACGTGACTGATCATGCACTGATCACGTGGCTATCATGCTCTGCTCACGTGGCTGATCATGCAACGATCACGTAGCAACCATGTACTGGTCACGTGACTGATCATGCACTGATCACGTAATTGATCATGCACTGATCACGTGGCTCATCATGCACTGATCACGTGGCTGATCACACATGTATCACGTGACTGATCATGCACTGATCACGTGGCTCTCATGCACTGATCACGTGGCTGTCATGCACTGATCACGTGGATATCATGCACTGATCACGTGGCTGATCATGCACTGATCACGTGGCTGATCATGCACTGATCACGTGACTGATCATGCACTGATCACGTGACTGATCATGCACTGATCACGTGGCTATCATGCACTGATCACGTGGCTGATCATGCACTGATCACGTGCCTGATCATGCACTGATCACGTGGCTGATCATGCACTGATCACGTGACTGATCATGCACTGATCACGTGTCTGATCATGCACTGATCACGTGGCTATCATGCACTGATCACGTGGCTGATCATGCATGATCACGCAGCTACCATGTACTGGTCACGTGACTGATCATGCACTGATCACGTGACTGATCATGCACTGATCACGTGGCTATCATGCACTATCACGTGGCTGATCATGCACTGATCATGTAGCTACCATGCACTGATCACGTGACTGATCATGCACTGATCACGTGACTGATCATGCACTGATCACATGACTGATCATGCACTGATCACGTGGATGATCATACACTGATCAGTGACAGATCATGCACTGATCACGTGGCTGATCATGCACTGATACCGTGACTGAGCATGGACTGATCACATGACTATCATGTAGTGATCACGTGACTTAATGGCGCTGATCATGTGACTGATCATGCGCTGATCATGTTTGCTATCATACACTGATCATGTGCCTCTGGAGGCAATAAACAAAGAGCTGAGTAGGCACGAATCAAACAGTCAGCAGGCAATAATCATGGAACTCAGGTGTGAGGAATCATGCTGCTCAGCTGGCAATAATCAAGCAGCTGAGCAGGCAGGAATTACGCAGCACAGCTGGCAATTGTCAAGCAGATGACAGGCAGGAATCGTGCAGCTCAGCTGGCAATTGTCAAGCAGATGAGCAGACAGTAATCACGCAGCTCAGCAGGCCCAGATCACGTGACTGAGCATGCACTGTTCACGTGGCTGATCATACACTGATCACGTGATGATCATGCACTGATCACTTGGATATCATGCACTGATCACGTGGCTGATCATGCACTGTTCACGTGTCTGATCATGCACTGATCACGTGGCTGATCATGCACTGATCACGTGGCTGATCATGCACTGATCACGTGACTGATCATGCACTGATCACGTGGCTGATCATGCACTATCACGTGACTGATCATGCACTGATCACGTGGCTATCATGCACTGATCACGTGGCTATCATGCACTGATCACGTGGCTGATCATGCACTGATCACGTGACTGATCATGCACTGATCACGTGGCTGATCATGCACTGATCACGTGACTGATCATGCACTGATCACGTGGCTATCATGCACTGATCACGTGGCTGATCATGCACTGATCACGTGGCTGATCATGCACTGATCACGTGACTATCATGCACTGATCACGTGACTGATCATGCACTGATCACGTGGCTGATCATGCACTGATCACGTGGCTATCATGCACTGATCACGTGGCTGATCATGCATGATCACGCAGCTATCATGCACTGATCACGTGACTGATCATGCACTGATCACGTGACTGATCATGCACTGATCACGTGGCTATCATGCACTGATCACGTGGCTGATCATGCACTGATCACGTAGCTACCATGCACTGATCACGTGACTGATCATGCACTGATCACGTGACTGATCATGCACTGATCACGTGGCTATCATGCACTGATCACGTGGCTGATCATGCACTGATCACGTAGCTACATGCACTGATCACGTGACTGATCATGCACTGATCACGTGGCTGATCATGCACTGATCACGTGACTGATCATGCACTGATCACGTGACTGATCATGCACTGATCACGTGGCTATCATGCACTGATCACGTGGCTGATCATGCACTGATCACGTAGCTATCATGCACTGATCACGTGACTGATCATGCACTGATCACGTGGCTGATCATGCACTGATCACGTGGCTATCATGCACTGATCACGTGGCTGATCATGCACTATCACGTGACTGATCATGCACTGATCACGTGGCTATCATGCACTGATCACGTGGCTGATCATGCAATGATCACGTAGCTACCATGTACTGATCACGTGACTGATCATGCACTGATCACGTAATTGATCATGCACTGATCACGTGGCTGATCATGCACTGATCACGTGACTGATCATGCACTGATCACGTGACTGATCATGCACTGATCACGTGGCTATCATGCACTGATCACGTGGCTGACATACACTGATCACGTGCCTGATCATGCACTGATCACGTGGCTGATCATGCACTGATCACGTGACTGATCATGCACTGATCACGTGTCTGATCATGCACTGATCACGTGGCTATCATGCACTGCTCACGTGGCTGATCATGCCATGATCACGCAGCTACCATGTACTGGTCACATGACTGATCATGCACTGATCACGTGACTGATCATGCAGTGATCACGTGGCTATCATGCACTACTCACGTGGCTGATCATGCAATGATCATGTAGCTACCATGTACAGGTCACGTGAATGATCATACACCCATCAGGTGACTGATCATGCACTGATCACGTGGCTATCATGCACTGATCACGAGACTGATCATGCACTGATCACGTCTATATCATGCACTGATCACATGACTGCCCATGCACTGATCACGTGGATGATCATACACTAATCTTGTGACAGATCATGCACTGATCACGTGGCTGATCATGCACTGATACCGTGACTGAGCATGGACTGATCACATGACTATCATGTAGTGATCACGTGACTTAATGGCGCTGATCATGTGACTGATCATGCGCTGATCATGTTTGCTATCATACACTGATCATGTGCCTCTGGAGGCAATAAACAAAGAGCTGAGTAGGCACGAATCAAACAGTCAGCAGGCAATAATCATGGAACTCAGGTGTGAGGAATCATGCTGCTCAGCTGGCAATAATCAAGCAGCTGAGCAGGCAGGAATTACGCAGCACAGCTGGCAATTGTCAAGCAGATGACAGGCAGGAATCGTGCAGCTCAGCTGGCAATTGTCAAGCAGATGAGCAGACAGTAATCACGCAGCTCAGCAGGCCCAGATCACGTGACTGAGCATGCACTGTTCACGTGGCTGATCATACACTGATCACGTGATGATCATGCACTGATCACTTGGATATCATGCACTGATCACGTGGCTGATCATACACTGTTCACGTGTCTGACCATGCACTGATCACGTGGCTGATCATACACTGCTCACGTAACTGATCATGCACTGATCACGTGGCTATCATGCACTGATCACGTGGCTGAACATGCACTGTTCACGTGGCTGATCACACACCTGTCACGTGACATATCATGCACTGATCACGTGGCACTCATGCACTGATCACGTGGCTGATCATACTCTGCTCACGTGACTCATGCACACATCACGTGGCTATCATGCACTGCTCACGTGGCTCGTCATGGAATGATCACGTAGCAACCATATACTGGTCACGTGACTGATCATGCAAAGATCACGTAAATGATCATGCACTGTTCACGTGACTGATCATGTACTGATCACGTGACTGATCATGCACTGATCACGTGGCTATCATGCTCTGCTCACGTGGCTGATCATGCAACGATCACGTAGCAACCATGTACTGGTCACGTGACTGATCATGCACTGATCACGTAATTGATCCTGCACTGATCACGTGGCTCATCATGCACTGATCACGTGGCTGATCACACATGTATCACGTGACTGATCATGCACTGATCACGTGGCTCTCATGCACTGATCACGTGGCTGTCATGCACTGATCACGTGGATATCATGCACTGATCACGTGGCTGATCACACACGTATCACATGACTGATCATGCACTGATCACGTGGCTATCATGCACTGATCACGTGGCTATCATGCACTGATCACGTGGCTGATCATGCAATGATCACGTAGCTACCATGTACTGGTCACGTGACTGATCATGCACTGATCACGTAATTGATCATGCACTGATCATGTGGCTGATCATGCACTGATCACGTGGCTGATCATACACTGATCACGTAACTGATCATGCACTGATCACGTGACTGATCATGCACTGATCACGTGGCTATCATGCACTGATCACTTGGCTGACATACACTGATCACGTGCCTGGTCATGCACTGATCACGTGGCTGATCATGCACTGATCACGTGACTGATCATGCACTGATCACGTGTCTGATCATGCACTGATCACGTGGCTATCATGCACTGCTCACGTGGCTGATCATGCCATGATCACGCAGCTACCATGTACTGGTCACATGACTGATCATGCACTGATCACGTGACTGATCATGCACTGATCACGTGGCTATCATGCACTACTCACGTGGCTGATCATGCAATGATCATGTAGCTACCATGTACAGGTCACGTGAATGATCATACACCCATCAGGTGACTGATCATGCACTGATCACGTGGCTATCATGCACTGATCACGAGACTGATCATGCACTGATCACGTCTATATCATGCACTGATCACATGACTGCCCATGCACTGATCACGTGGATGATCATACACTAATCTTGTGACAGATCATGCACTGATCACGTGGCTGATCATGCACTGATACCGTGACTGAGCATGGACTGATCACATGACTATCATGTAGTGATCACGTGACTTAATGGCGCTGATCATGTGACTGATCATGCGCTGATCATGTTTGCTATCATACACTGATCATGTGCCTCTGGAGGCAATAAACAAAGAGCTGAGTAGGCACGAATCAAACAGTCAGCAGGCAATAATCATGGAACTCAGGTGTGAGGAATCATGCTGCTCAGCTGGCAATAATCAAGCAGCTGAGCAGGCAGGAATTACGCAGCACAGCTGGCAATTGTCAAGCAGATGACAGGCAGGAATCGTGCAGCTCAGCTGGCAATTGTCAAGCAGATGAGCAGACAGTAATCACGCAGCTCAGCAGGCCCAGATCACGTGACTGAGCATGCACTGTTCACGTGGCTGATCATACACTGATCACGTGATGATCATGCACTGATCACTTGGATATCATGCACTGATCACGTGGCTGATCATGCACTGTTCACGTCTATATCATGCACTGATCACGTGACTGATCATGCACTGATCACGTGGCTGATCATGCACTGATCACGTGACTGATCATGCACTGATCACGTGGCTGATCATGCACTATCACGTGACTGATCATGCACTGATCACGTGGCTATCATGCACTGATCACGTGGCTATCATGCACTGATCACGTGGCTGATCATGCACTGATCACGTGACTGATCATGCACTGATCACGTGGCTGATCATGCACTGATCACGTGACTGATCATGCACTGATCACGTGGCTATCATGCACTGATCACGTGGCTGATCATGCACTGATCACGTGGCTGATCATGCACTGATCACGTGACTATCATGCACTGATCACGTGACTGATCATGCACTGATCACGTGGCTGATCATGCACTGATCACGTGGCTATCATGCACTGATCACGTGGCTGATCATGCATGATCACGCAGCTACCATGCACTGATCACGTGACTGATCATGCACTGATCACGTGACTGATCATGCACTGATCACGTGGCTATCATGCACTGATCACGTGGCTGATCATGCACTGATCACGTAGCTACCATGCACTGATCACGTGACTGATCATGCACTGATCACGTGACTGATCATGCACTGATCACGTGGCTATCATGCACTGATCACGTGGCTGATCATGCACTGATCACGTAGCTACATGCACTGATCACGTGACTGATCATGCACTGATCACGTGGCTGATCATGCACTGATCACGTGACTGATCATGCACTGATCACGTGACTGATCATGCACTGATCACGTGGCTATCATGCACTGATCACGTGGCTGATCATGCACTGATCACGTAGCTACCATGCACTGATCACGTGACTGATCATGCACTGATCACGTAATTGATCATGCACTGATCACGTGGCTATCATGCACTGATCACGTGGCTGATCACACACGTATCACGTGACTGATCATGCACTGATCACGTGGCTATCATGCACTGATCACGTGGCTATCATGCACTGATCACGTGGCTGATCATGCAATGATCACGTAGCTACCATGCACTGATCACGTGACTGATCATGCACTGATCACGTAATTGATCATGCACTGATCACGTGGCTGATCATGCACTGATCACGTGACTGATCATGCACTGATCACGTGACTGATCATGCACTGATCACGTGGCTATCATGCACTGATCACGTGGCTGACATACACTGATCACGTGCCTGATCATGCACTGATCACGTGGCTGATCATGCACTGATCACGTGACTGATCATGCACTGATCACGTGTCTGATCATGCACTGATCACGTGGCTATCATGCACTGCTCACGTGGCTGATCATGCATGATCACGCAGCTACCATGTACTGGTCACATGACTGATCATGCACTGATCACGTGACTGATCATGCACTGATCACGTGGCTATCATGCACTACTCACGTGGCTGATCATGCAATGATCATGTAGCTACCATGTACAGGTCACGTGAATGATCATACACCCATCAGGTGACTGATCATGCACTGATCACGTGGCTATCATGCACTGATCACGAGACTGATCATGCACTGATCACGTCTATATCATGCACTGATCACATGACTGCCCATGCACTGATCACGTGGATGATCATACACTAATCTTGTGACAGATCATGCACTGATCACGTGGCTGATCATGCACTGATACCGTGACTGAGCATGGACTGATCACATGACTATCATGTAGTGATCACGTGACTTAATGGCGCTGATCATGTGACTGATCATGCGCTGATCATGTTTGCTATCATACACTGATCATGTGCCTCTGGAGGCAATAAACAAAGAGCTGAGTAGGCACGAATCAAACAGTCAGCAGGCAATAATCATGGAACTCAGGTGTGAGGAATCATGCTGCTCAGCTGGCAATAATCAAGCAGCTGAGCAGGCAGGAATTACGCAGCACAGCTGGCAATTGTCAAGCAGATGACAGGCAGGAATCGTGCAGCTCAGCTGGCAATTGTCAAGCAGATGAGCAGACAGTAATCACGCAGCTCAGCAGGCCCAGATCACGTGACTGAGCATGCACTGTTCACGTGGCTGATCATACACTGATCACGTGATGATCATGCACTGATCACTTGGATATCATGCACTGATCACGTGGCTGATCATACACTGTTCACGTGTCTGACCATGCACTGATCACGTGGCTGATCATACACTGCTCACGTAACTGATCATGCACTGATCACGTGGCTATCATGCACTGATCACGTGGCTGAACATGCACTGTTCACGTGGCTGATCACACACCTGTCACGTGACATATCATGCACTGATCACGTGGCACTCATGCACTGATCACGTGGCTGATCATACTCTGCTCACGTGACTCATGCACACATCACGTGGCTATCATGCACTGCTCACGTGGCTCGTCATGGAATGATCACGTAGCAACCATATACTGGTCACGTGACTGATCATGCAAAGATCACGTAAATGATCATGCACTGTTCACGTGACTGATCATGTACTGATCACGTGACTGATCATGCACTGATCACGTGGCTATCATGCACTGCTCACGTGGCTGATCATGCAACGATCACGTAGCAACCATGTACTGGTCACGTGACTGATCATGCACTGATCACGTAATTGATCCTGCACTGATCACGTGGCTCATCATGCACTGATCACGTGGCTGATCACACATGTATCACGTGACTGATCATGCACTGATCACGTGGCTCTCATGCACTGATCACGTGGCTGTCATGCACTGATCACGTGGATATCATGCACTGATCACGTGGCTGATCACACACGTATCACATGACTGATCATGCACTGATCACGTGGCTATCATGCACTGATCACGTGGCTATCATGCACTGATCACGTGGCTGATCATGCAATGATCACGTAGCTACCATGTACTGGTCACGTGACTGATCATGCACTGATCACGTAATTGATCATGCACTGATCATGTGGCTGATCATGCACTGATCACGTGGCTGATCATGCACTGATCACATAACTGATCATGCACTGATCACGTGACTGATCATGCACTGATCACGTGGCTATCATGCACTGATCACTTGGCTGACATACACTGATCACGTGCCTGGTCATGCACTGATCACGTGGCTGATCATGCACTGATCACGTGACTGATCATGCACTGATCACGTGTCTGATCATGCACTGATCACGTGGCTATCATGCACTGCTCACGTGGCTGATCATGCCATGATCACGCAGCTACCATGTACTGGTCACATGACTGATCATGCACTGATCACGTGACTGATCATGCAGTGATCACGTGGCTATCATGCACTACTCACGTGGCTGATCATGCAATGATCATGTAGCTACCATGTACAGGTCACGTGAATGATCATACACCCATCAGGTGACTGATCATGCACTGATCACGTGGCTATCATGCACTGATCACGAGACTGATCATGCACTGATCACGTCTATATCATGCACTGATCACATGACTGCCCATGCACTGATCACGTGGATGATCATACACTAATCAGTGACAGATCATGCACTGATCACGTGGCTGATCATGCACTGATACCGTGACTGAGCATGGACTGATCACATGACTATCATGTAGTGATCACGTGACTTAATGGCGCTGATCATGTGACTGATCATGCGCTGATCATGTTTGCTATCATACACTGATCATGTGCCTCTGGAGGCAATAAACAAAGAGCTGAGTAGGCACGAATCAAACAGTCAGCAGGCAATAATCATGGAACTCAGGTGTGAGGAATCATGCTGCTCAGCTGGCAATAATCAAGCAGCTGAGCAGGCAGGAATTACGCAGCACAGCTGGCAATTGTCAAGCAGATGACAGGCAGGAATCGTGCAGCTCAGCTGGCAATTGTCAAGCAGATGAGCAGACAGTAATCACGCAGCTCAGCAGGCCCAGATCACGTGACTGAGCATGCACTGTTCACGTGGCTGATCATACACTGATCACGTGATGATCATGCACTGATCACTTGGATATCATGCACTGATCACGTGGCTGATCATGCACTGTTCACGTGTCTGATCATGCACTGATCACGTGGCTGATCATGCACTGATCACGTGGCTGATCATGCACTGATCACGTGGCTGATCATGCACTGATCACGTGGCTGATCATGCACTATCACGTGACTGATCATGCACTGATCACGTGGCTATCATGCACTGATCACGTGGCTATCATGCACTGATCACGTGGCTGATCATGCACTGATCACGTGACTGTCATGCACTGATCACGTGGCTGATCATGCACTGATCACGTAACTGATCATGCACTGATCACGTGGCTATCATGCACTGATCACGTGGCTGATCATGCACTGATCACGTGGCTGATCATGCACTGTCACGTGACTGATCATGCACTGATCACGTGGCACTCATGCACTGATCACGTGGCTGATCATGCACTGATCACGTGACTCATGCACACATCACGTGGCTATCATGCACTGATCACGTGGCTGATCATGCACTGATCACGTAGCAACCATGCACTGATCACGTGACTGATCATGCACTGATCACGTAATGATCATGCACTGATCACGTGACTGATCATGCACTGATCACGTGACTGATCATGCACTGATCACGTGGCTATCATGCACTGATCACGTGGCTGATCATGCACGATCACGTAGCTACCATGTACTGGTCACGTGACTGATCATGCACTGATCACGTAATTGATCATGCACTGATCACGTGGCTGATCATGCACTGATCACGTGGCTGATCACACATGATCACGTGACTGATCATGCACTGATCACGTGGCTATCATGCACTGATCACGTGGCTGATCATGCACTGATCACGTGGCTATCATGCACTGATCACGTGGCTGATCATGCACTATCACGTGACTGATCATGCACTGATCACGTGGCTGATCATGCACTGATCACGTGGCTATCATGCACTGATCACGTGGCTGATCATGCACTGATCACGTAGCTACCATGCACTGATCACGTGACTGATCATGCACTGATCACGTGATTGATCATGCACTGATCACGTGGCTGATCATGCACTGATCACGTGGCTGATCATGCACTGATCACGTGACTGATCATGCACTGATCACGTGACTGATCATGCACTGATCACGTGGCTGATCATGCACTGATCACGTGGCTGATCATGCACTGATCACGTGACTGATCATGCACTGATCACGTGACTGATCATGCACTGATCACGTGGCTATCATGCACTGATCACGTGGCTGATCATGCACTGATCACGTGCCTGATCATGCACTGATCACGTGGCTGATCATGCACTGATCACGTGACTGATCATGCACTGATCACGTGGCTGATCATGCACTGATCACGTGGCTATCATGCACTGATCACGTGGCTGATCATGCATGATCACGCAGCTACCATGCACTGATCACGTGACTGATCATGCACTGATCACGTGACTGATCATGCACTGATCACGTGGCTATCATGCACTGATCACGTGGCTGATCATGCACTGATCACGTAGCTACCATGTACTGGTCACGTGACTGATCATGCACTGATCACGTGACTGATCATGCACTGATCACGTGGCTATCATGCACTGATCACGTGACTGATCATGCACTGATCACGTCTATATCATGCACTGATCACGTGACTGATCATGCACTGATCACGTGGCTGATCATGCACTGATCACGTGACTGATCATGCACTGATCACGTGGCTGATCATGCACTATCACATGACTGATCATGCACTGATCACGTGGCTATCATGCACTGATCACGTGGCTATCATGCACTGATCACGTGGCTGATCATGCACTGATCACGTAGCTACCATGTACTGGTCACGTGACTGATCATGCACTGATCACGTAATTGATCATGCACTGATCACGTGGCTGATCATGCACTGATCACGTGGCTGATCATGCACTGATCACGTGACTGATCATGCACTGATCACGTGACTGATCATGCACTGATCACGTGGCTATCATGCACTGATCACGTGGCTGACATACACTGATCACGTGCCTGATCATGCACTGATCACGTGGCTGATCATGCACTGATCACGTGACTGATCATGCACTGATCACGTGTCTGATCATGCACTGATCACGTGGCTATCATGCACTGCTCACGTGGCTGATCATGCCATGATCACGCAGCTACCATGTACTGGTCACATGACTGATCATGCACTGATCACGTGACTGATCATGCAGTGATCACGTGGCTATCATGCACTACTCACGTGGCTGATCATGCAATGATCATGTAGCTACCATGTACAGGTCACGTGAATGATCATACACCCATCAGGTGACTGATCATGCACTGATCACGTGGCTATCATGCACTGATCACGAGACTGATCATGCACTGATCACGTCTATATCATGCACTGATCACATGACTGCCCATGCACTGATCACGTGGATGATCATACACTAATCTTGTGACAGATCATGCACTGATCACGTGGCTGATCATGCACTGATACCGTGACTGAGCATGGACTGATCACATGACTATCATGTAGTGATCACGTGACTTAATGGCGCTGATCATGTGACTGATCATGCGCTGATCATGTTTGCTATCATACACTGATCATGTGCCTCTGGAGGCAATAAACAAAGAGCTGAGTAGGCACGAATCAAACAGTCAGCAGGCAATAATCATGGAACTCAGGTGTGAGGAATCATGCTGCTCAGCTGGCAATAATCAAGCAGCTGAGCAGGCAGGAATTACGCAGCACAGCTGGCAATTGTCAAGCAGATGACAGGCAGGAATCGTGCAGCTCAGCTGGCAATTGTCAAGCAGATGAGCAGACAGTAATCACGCAGCTCAGCAGGCCCAGATCACGTGACTGAGCATGCACTGTTCACGTGGCTGATCATACACTGATCACGTGATGATCATGCACTGATCACTTGGATATCATGCACTGATCACGTGGCTGATCATACACTGTTCACGTGTCTGACCATGCACTGATCACGTGGCTGATCATACACTGCTCACGTAACTGATCATGCACTGATCACGTGGCTATCATGCACTGATCACGTGGCTGAACATGCACTGTTCACGTGGCTGATCACACACCTGTCACGTGACATATCATGCACTGATCACGTGGCACTCATGCACTGATCACGTGGCTGATCATACTCTGCTCACGTAACTCATGCACACATCACGTGGCTATCATGCACTGCTCACGTGGCTCGTCATGGAATGATCACGTAGCTACCATATACTGGTCACGTGACTGATCATGCACTGATCACGTAAATGATCATGCACTGTTCACGTGACTGATCATGTACTGATCACGTGACTGATCATGCACTGATCACGTGGCTATCATGCTCTGCTCACGTGGCTGATCATGCAACGATCACGTAGCAACCATGTACTGGTCACGTGACTGATCATGCACTGATCACGTAATTGATCATGCACTGATCACGTGGCTGATCATGCACTGATCACGTGGCTGATCATGCACTGATCACGTGACTGATCATGCACTGATCACGTGGCTGATCATGCACTGATCACGTGACTATCATGCACTGATCACGTGGCATCATGCACTGATCACGTGGCTGATCATACACTGATCACGTGACTCATGCACTGATCACGTGGCTATCATGCACTGATCACGTGGCTGATCATGCACTGATCACGTGGCTATCATGCACTGATCACGTGGCTGATCATGCACTGATCACGTGACTGATCATGCACTGATCACGTGGCTATCATGCACTGATCACGTGGCTGATCATGCAATGATCACGTAGCTACCATGTACTGGTCACGTGACTGATCATGCACTGATCACGTGGCTATCATGCACGGATCACGAGACTGATCATGCACTGATCACGTCTATATCATGCACTGATCACATGACTGCCCATGCACTGATCACGTGGATGATCATACACTAATCATGTGACAGATCATGCACTGATCACGTGGCTGATCATGCACTGATACCGTGACTGAGCATGGACTGATCACATGACTATCATGTAGTGATCACGTGACTTAATGGCGCTGATCATGTGACTGATCATGCGCTGATCATGTTTGCTATCATACACTGATCATGTGCCTCTGGAGGCAATAAACAAAGAGCTGAGTAGGCACGAATCAAACAGTCAGCAGGCAATAATCATGGAACTCAGGTGTGAGGAATCATGCTGCTCAGCTGGCAATAATCAAGCAGCTGAGCAGGCAGGAATTACGCAGCACAGCTGGCAATTGTCAAGCAGATGACAGGCAGGAATCGTGCAGCTCAGCTGGCAATTGTCAAGCAGATGAGCAGACAGTAATCACGCAGCTCAGCAGGCCCAGATCACGTGACTGAGCATGCACTGTTCACGTGGCTGATCATACACTGATCACGTGATGATCATGCACTGATCACTTGGATATCATGCACTGATCACGTGGCTGATCATACACTGTTCACGTGTCTGATCATGCACTGATCACGTGGCTGATCATACACTGCTCACGTAACTGATCATGCACTGATCACGTGGCTGATCATGCACTGATCACGTGGCTGATCATGCACTGATCACGTGGCTGATCATGCACTGATCACGTGGCTGATCATGCACTGATCACGTGACTGATCATGCACTGATCACGTGACTGATCATGCACTGATCACGTAACTGATCATGCACTGATCACGTGGCTGATCATGCACTGATCACGTGACTGATCATGCACTGATCACGTGGCTATCATGCACTGATCACGTGGCTGATCATGCACTGATCACGTAGCTATCATGCACTGATCACGTGACTGATCATGCACTGATCACGTGACTGATCATGCACTGATCACGTGGACTGATCATGCACTGATCACGTGACTGATCATGCACTGATCACGTGGCTATCATGCACTGATCACGTGGCTGATCATGCACTGATCACGTGGCTATCATGCACTGATCACGTGGCTGATCATGCACTGATCACGTGGCTATCATGCACTGATCACGTGACTGATCATGCACTGATCACGTGACTGATCATGCACTGATCACGTGGCTATCATGCACTGATCACGTGGCTGATCATGCACTGATCACGTAGCTACCATGTACTGGTCACGTGACTGATCATGCACTGATCACGTGATGATCATGCACTGATCACGTGGCTGATCATGCACTGATCACGTGGCTGATCACACATGATCACGTGACTGATCATGCACTGATCACGTGGCTATCATGCACTGATCACGTGGCTGATCATGCACTGATCACTGGCTGATCATGCACTGATCACGTAGCTATCATGCACTGATCACGTGACTGATCATGCACTGATCACGTGACTGATCATGCACTGATCACGTGGCTGATCATGCACTGATCACGTGGCTGATCATGCACTGATCACGTGACTGATCATGCACTGATCACGTGACTGATCATGCACTGATCACGTGGCTATCATGCACTGATCACGTGGCTGATCATACACTGATCACGTGCCTGATCATGCACTGATCACGTGGCTGATCATGCACTGATCACGTGACTGATCATGCACTGATCACGTGGCTGATCATGCACTGATCACGTGGCTATCATGCACTGCTCACGTGGCTGATCATGCATGATCACGCAGCTACCATGCACTGATCACATGACTGATCATGCACTGATCACGTGACTGATCATGCACTGATCACGTGGCTATCATGCACTATCACGTGGCTGATCATGCACTGATCACGTAGCTACCATGTACTGGTCACGTGACTGATCATGCACTGATCACGTGGCTGATCATGCACTGATCACGTGGCTATCATGCACTGATCACGTGACTGATCATGCACTGATCACGTCTATATCATGCACTGATCACGTGACTGATCATGCACTGATCACGTGGCTGATCATGCACTGATCACGTGACTGATCATGCACTGATCACGTGGCTGATCATGCACTATCACGTGACTGATCATGCACTGATCACGTGGCTATCATGCACTGATCACGTGGCTATCATGCACTGATCACGTGGCTGATCATGCAATGATCACGTAGCTACCATGTACTGGTCACGTGACTGATCATGCACTGATCACGTAATTGATCATGCACTGATCATGTGGCTGATCATGCACTGATCACGTGGCTGATCATGCACTGATCACGTAACTGATCATGCACTGATCACGTGACTGATCATGCACTGATCACGTGGCTATCATGCACTGATCACGTGGCTGACATACACTGATCACGTGCCTGATCATGCACTGATCACGTGGCTGATCATGCACTGATCACGTGACTGATCATGCACTGATCACGTGTCTGATCATGCACTGATCACGTGGCTATCATGCACTGCTCACGTGGCTGATCATGCCATGATCACGCAGCTACCATGTACTGGTCACATGACTGATCATGCACTGATCACGTGACTGATCATGCAGTGATCACGTGGCTATCATGCACTACTCACGTGGCTGATCATGCAATGATCATGTAGCTACCATGTACAGGTCAC
This sequence comes from Bos javanicus, assembly GCF_032452875.1. NCBI lineage: Eukaryota > Metazoa > Chordata > Mammalia > Artiodactyla > Bovidae > Bos > Bos javanicus. The sequence continues at coordinate 215,075 of NW_026893899.1, read as the reverse complement.
GTGAATGATCATACACCCATCAGGTGACTGATCATGCACTGATCACGTGGCTATCATGCACTGATCACGAGACTGATCATGCACTGATCACGTCTATATCATGCACTGATCACATGACTGCCCATGCACTGATCACGTGGATGATCATACACTAATCTTGTGACAGATCATGCACTGATCACGTGGCTGATCATGCACTGATACCGTGACTGAGCATGGACTGATCACATGACTATCATGCAGTGATCACGTGACTTAATGGCGCTGATCATGTGACTGATCATGCGCTGATCATGTTTGCTATCATACACTGATCATGTGCCTCTGGAGGCAATAAACAAAGAGCTGAGTAGGCACGAATCAAACAGTCAGCAGGCAATAATCATGGAACTCAGGTGTGAGGAATCATGCTGCTCAGCTGGCAATAATCAAGCAGCTGAGCAGGCAGGAATTACGCAGCACAGCTGGCAATTGTCAAGCAGATGACAGGCAGGAATCGTGCAGCTCAGCTGGCAATTGTCAAGCAGATGAGCAGACAGTAATCACGCAGCTCAGCAGGCCCAGATCACGTGACTGAGCATGCACTGTTCACGTGGCTGATCATACACTGATCACGTGATGATCATGCACTGATCACTTGGATATCATGCACTGATCACGTGGCTGATCATACACTGTTCAAGTGTCTGACCATGCACTGATCACGTGGCTGATCATACACTGCTCACGTAACTGATCATGCACTGATCACGTGGCTATCATGCACTGATCACGTGGCTGAACATGCACTGTTCACGTGGCTGATCACACACCTGTCACGTGACATATCATGCACTGATCACGTGGCACTCATGCACTGATCACGTGGCTGATCATACTCTGCTCACGTAACTCATGCACACATCACGTGGCTATCATGCACTGCTCACGTGGCTCGTCATGGAATGATCACGTAGCAACCATATACTGGTCACGTGACTGATCATGCACTGATCACGTAAATGATCATGCACTGTTCACGTGACTGATCATGTACTGATCACGTGACTGATCATGCACTGATCACGTGGCTATCATGCTCTGCTCACGTGGCTGATCATGCAACGATCACGTAGCAACCATGTACTGGTCACGTGACTGATCATGCACTGATCACGTAATTGATCATGCACTGATCACGTGGCTGATCATGCACTGATCACGTGGCTGATCATGCACTGATCACGTGACTGATCATGCACTGATCACGTGGCTGATCATGCACTGATCACGTGGCTATCATGCACTGATCACGTGGCATCATGCACTGATCACGTGGCTGATCATGCACTGATCACGTGACTCATGCACTGATCACGTGGCTATCATGCACTGATCACGTGGCTGATCATGCACTGATCACGTGGCTATCATGCACTGATCACGTGGCTGATCATGCACTGATCACGTGACTGATCATGCACTGATCACGTGACTATCATGCACTGATCACGTGGCTGATCATGCACTGATCACGTAGCTACCATGTACTGATCACGTGACTGATCATGCACTGATCACGTGACTATCATGCACTGATCACGTGGCTGATCATGCACTGATCACGTCTATATCATGCACTGATCACATGACTGCCCATGCACTGATCACGTGGATGATCATACACTAATCATGTGACAGATCATGCACTGATCACGTGGCTGATCATGCACTGATACCGTGACTGATCATGGACTGATCACATGACTATCAGGCAGTGATCACGTGACTTAATGGCACTGATCACGTGACTGATCATGCACTGATCACGTTTGCTATCATACACTGATCATGTGCCTCTGGAGGCAATAAACAAAGAGCTGAGTAGGCACGAATCAAACAGTCAGCAGGCAATAATCATGGAACTCAGGTGTGAGGAATCATGCTGCTCAGCTGGCAATAATCAAGCAGCTGAGCAGGCAGGAATTACGCAGCACAGCTGGCAATTGTCAAGCAGATGACAGGCAGGAATCGTGCAGCTCAGCTGGCAATTGTCAAGCAGATGAGCAGACAGTAATCACGCAGCTCAGCAGGCCCAGATCACGTGACTGATCATGCACTGATCACGTGGCTGATCATACACTGATCACGTGATGATCATGCACTGATCACGTGGCTATCATGCACTGATCACGTGGCTGATCATGCACTGATCACGTGTCTGACCATGCACTGATCACGTGGCTGATCATGCACTGATCACGTAACTGATCATGCACTGATCACGTGGCTGATCATGCACTGATCACGTGGCTGATCATGCACTGATCACGTGACTATCATGCACTGATCACGTGGCTGATCATGCACTGATCACGTGGCTGATCATGCACTGATCACGTGACTGATCATGCACTGATCACGTAACTGATCATGCACTGATCACGTGGCTGATCATGCACTGATCACGTGACTGATCATGCACTGATCACGTGGCTATCATGCACTGATCACGTGGCTGATCATGCAATGATCACGTAGCTACCATGTACTGGTCACGTGAATGATCATGCACCCATCACGTAATTGATCATGCACTGATCACGTGGACTGATCATGCACTGATCACGTGACTGATCATGCACTGATCACGTGGCTGATCATGCACTGATCACGTGGCTGATCATGCACTGATCACGTGGCTATCATGCACTGATCACGTGGCTGATCATGCACTGATCACGTGGCTATCATGCACTGATCACGTGACTGATCATGCACTGATCACGTGACTGATCATGCACTGATCACGTGGCTATCATGCACTGATCACGTGGCTGATCATGCAATGATCACGTAGCTACCATGTACTGATCACGTGACTGATCATGCACTGATCACGTGATGATCATGCACTGATCACGTGGCTGATCATGCACTGATCACGTGGCTGATCACACATGATCACGTGACTGATCATGCACTGATCACGTGGCTGATCATGCACTGATCACGTGGCTGATCATGCACTGATCACTGGCTGATCATGCACTGATCACGTAGCTATCATGCACTGATCACGTGACTGATCATGCACTGATCACGTGACTGATCATGCACTGATCACGTGGCTGATCATGCACTGATCACGTGGCTGATCATGCACTGATCACGTGACTGATCATGCACTGATCACGTGACTGATCATGCACTGATCACGTGGCTGATCATGCACTGATCACGTGGCTGATCATACACTGATCACGTGCCTGATCATGCACTGATCACGTGGCTGATCATGCACTGATCACGTGACTGATCATGCACTGATCACGTGGCTGATCATGCACTGATCACGTGGCTATCATGCACTGATCACGTGGCTGATCATGCATGATCACGCAGCTACCATGCACTGATCACGTGACTGATCATGCACTGATCACGTGACTGATCATGCACTGATCACGTGGCTATCATGCACTGATCACGTGGCTGATCATGCACTGATCACGTAGCAACCATGTACTGGTCACGTGACTGATCATGCACTGATCACGTGACTGATCATGCACTGATCACGTGGCTGATCATGCACTGATCACGTGACTGATCATGCACTGATCACGTGCTATCATGCACTGATCACGTGACTGATCATGCACTGATCACGTGGCTGATCATGCACTGATCACGTGACTGATCATGCACTGATCACGTGGCTGATCATGCACTGATCACGTGACTGATCATGCACTGATCACGTGGCTATCATGCACTGATCACGTGGCTATCATGCACTGATCACGTGGCTGATCATGCACTGATCACGTAGCTACCATGCACTGATCACGTGACTGATCATGCACTGATCACGTAATTGATCATGCACTGATCACGTGGCTGATCATGCACTGATCACGTGGCTGATCATGCACTGATCACGTGACTGATCATGCACTGATCACGTGACTGATCATGCACTGATCACGTGGCTATCATGCACTGATCACGTGGCTGATCATACACTGATCACGTGCCTGATCATGCACTGATCACGTGGCTGATCATGCACTGATCACGTGACTGATCATGCACTGATCACGTGTCTGATCATGCACTGATCACGTGGCTATCATGCACTGATCACGTGGCTGATCATGCATGATCACGCAGCTACCATGTACTGGTCACATGACTGATCATGCACTGATCACGTGACTGATCATGCACTGATCACGTGGCTATCATGCAGTACTCACGTGGCTGATCATGCAATGATCATGTAGCTACCATGTACAGGTCACGTGAATGATCATACACCCATCAGGTGACTGATCATGCACTGATCACGTGGCTATCATGCACTGATCACGTGACTGATCATGCACTGATCACGTCTATATCATGCACTGATCACATGACTGCCCATGCACTGATCACGTGGATGATCATACACTAATCATGTGACAGATCATGCACTGATCACGTGGCTGATCATGCACTGATACCGTGACTGAGCATGGACTGATCACATGACTATCATGTAGTGATCACGTGACTTAATGGCACTGATCATGTGACTGATCATGCGCTGATCATGTTTGCTATCATACACTGATCATGTGCCTCTGGAGGCAATAAACAAAGAGCTGAGTAGGCACGAATCAAACAGTCAGCAGGCAATAATCATGGAACTCAGGTGTGAGGAATCATGCTGCTCAGCTGGCAATAATCAAGCAGCTGAGCAGGCAGGAATTACGCAGCACAGCTGGCAATTGTCAAGCAGATGACAGGCAGGAATCGTGCAGCTCAGCTGGCAATTGTCAAGCAGATGAGCAGACAGTAATCACGCAGCTCAGCAGGCCCAGATCACGTGACTGAGCATGCACTGTTCACGTGGCTGATCATACACTGATCACGTGATGATCATGCACTGATCACTTGGATATCATGCACTGATCACGTGGCTGATCATACACTGTTCACGTGTCTGACCATGCACTGATCACGTGGCTGATCATACACTGCTCACGTAACTGATCATGCACTGATCACGTGGCTATCATGCACTGATCACGTGGCTGAACATGCACTGTTCACGTGGCTGATCACACACCTGTCACGTGACATATCATGCACTGATCACGTGGCACTCATGCACTGATCACGTGGCTGATCATACTCTGCTCACGTAACTCATGCACACATCACGTGGCTATCATGCACTGCTCACGTGGCTCGTCATGGAATGATCACGTAGCTACCATATACTGGTCACGTGACTGATCATGCACAGATCACGTAAATGATCATGCACTGTTCACGTGACTGATCATGTACTGATCACGTGACTGATCATGCACTGATCACGTGGCTATCATGCACTGCTCACGTGGCTGATCATGCAACGATCACGTAGCAACCATGTACTGATCACGTGACTGATCATGCACTGATCACGTAATTGATCATGCACTGATCACGTGGCTGATCATGCACTGATCACGTGGCTGATCATGCACTGATCACGTGACTGATCATGCACTGATCACGTGGCTATCATGCACTGATCACGTGGCTGATCATGCACTGATCACGTGGCTGATCATGCACTGATCACGTGGCTGATCATGCACTGATCACGTGGCATCATGCACTGATCACGTGGCTGATCATGCACTGATCACGTGACTCATGCACTGATCACGTGGCTATCATGCACTGATCACGTGGCTGATCATGCACTGATCACGTGGCTATCATGCACTGATCACGTGGCTGATCATACACTATCACATGACTGATCATGCACTGATCACGTGGCTGATCATGCACTGATCACGTGGCTATCATGCACTGATCACGTGGCTGATCATGCAATGATCACGTGGCTACCATGTACTGGTCACGTGACTGATCATGCACTGATCACGTGATTGATCATGCACTGATCACGTGGCTGATCATGCACTGATCACGTGGCTGATCACACATGATCACGTGACTGATCATGCACTGATCACGTGGCTATCATGCACTGATCACGTGACTGATCATGCACTGATCACGTCTATATCATGCACTGATCACATGACTGCCCATGCACTGATCACGTGGATGATCATACACTAATCATGTGACAGATCATGCACTGATCACGTGGCTGATCATGCACTGATACCGTGACTGAGCATGGACTGATCACATGACTATCATGTAGTGATCACGTGACTTAATGGCACTGATCACGTGACTGATCATGCGCTGATCATGTTTGCTATCATACACTGATCATGTGCCTCTGGAGGCAATAAACAAAGAGCTGAGTAGGCACGAATCAAACAGTCAGCAGGCAATAATCATGGAACTCAGGTGTGAGGAATCATGCTGCTCAGCTGGCAATAATCAAGCAGCTGAGCAGGCAGGAATTACGCAGCACAGCTGGCAATTGTCAAGCAGATGACAGGCAGGAATCGTGCAGCTCAGCTGGCAATTGTCAAGCAGATGAGCAGACAGTAATCACGCAGCTCAGCAGGCCCTGATCACGTGACTGATCATGCACTGATCACGTGGCTGATCATGCACTGATCACGTGATGATCATGCACTGATCACTTGGATATCATGCACTGATCACGTGGCTGATCATACACTGTTCACGTGTCTGACCATGCACTGATCACGTGGCTGATCATACACTGCTCACGTAACTGATCATGCACTGATCACGTGGCTGATCATGCACTGATCACGTGGCTGATCATGCACTGATCACGTGGCTATCATGCACTGATCACGTGGCTGATCATGCACTGATCACGTGGCTGATCATGCACTGATCACGTGACTGATCATGCACTGATCACGTGACTGATCATGCACTGATCACGTGGCTGATCATGCACTGATCACGTGGCTGATCATGCACTGATCACGTGACTGATCATGCACTGATCACGTGGCTATCATGCACTGATCACGTGGCTGATCATGCACTGATCACGTAGCTACCATGTACTGGTCACGTGACTGATCATGCACTGATCACGTAATTGATCATGCACTGATCACGTGACTGATCATGCACTGATCACGTGGCTGATCATGCACTGATCACGTGACTGATCATGCACTGATCACGTGGCTATCATGCACTGATCACGTGGCTGATCATGCACTGATCACGTGGCTATCATGCACTGATCACGTGGCTGATCATGCACTGATCACGTGACTGATCATGCACTGATCACGTGACTGATCATGCACTGATCACGTGGCTATCATGCACTACTCACGTGGCTGATCATGCAATGATCATGTAGCTACCATGTACTGGTCACGTGACTGATCATACACCCATCAGGTGACTGATCATGCACTGATCACGTGGCTGATCATGCACTGATCACCTGCCTGATCATGCACTGATCACGTGACTGATCATGCACTGATCACATGGCTATCATGAACTGATCACCTTGCTGATCATGCACTGATCACGTGGCTGATCATGCACTGATACCGTGACTGATCATGGACTGATCACATGACTATCATGTACTGATCACGTGACTTAATGGCGCTGATCATGTGACTGATCATGCGCTGATCATGTTTGCTATCATGCACTGATCATGTGCCTCTGGAGGCAATAAACAAAGAGCTGAGTAGGCACGAATCAAACAGTCAGCAGGCAATAATCATGGAACTCAGGTGTGAGGAATCATGCTGCTCAGCTGGCAATAATCAAGCAGATGAACAGGCAGGAATTACGCAGCACAGCTGGCAATTGTCAAGCAGATGACAGGCAGGAATCGTGCAGCTCAGCTGGCAATTGTCAAGCAGATGAGCAGACAGTAATCACGCAGCTCAGCAGGCCCAGATCACGTGACTGAGCATGCACTGTTCACGTGGCTGATCATACACTGATCACGTGATGATCATGCACTGATCACGTGACTATCATGCACTGATCACGTGGCTGATCATACACTGTTCACGTGTCTGACCATGCACTGATCACGTGGCTGATCATACACTGCTCACGTAACTGATCATGCACTGATCACGTGGCTATCATGCACTGATCACGTGGCTGATCATGCACTGATCACGTGGCTACCATGCACTGGTCACGTGACTGATCATGCACTGATCACGTGGCTGATCATGCACTGATCACGTGACTGATCATGCACTGATCACGTGACTGATCATGCACTGATCACGTGGCTATCATGCACTGATCACGTGGCTGATCATGCACTGATCACGTAGCTACCATGTACTGGTCACGTGACTGATCATGCACTGATCACGTAACTGATCATGCACTGATCACGTGGCTGATCATGCACTGATCACGTGACTGATCATGCACTGATCACGTGACTATCATGCACTGATCACGTGGCTGATCATGCACTGATCACGTAGCTACCATGTACTGGTCACGTGACTGATCATGCACTGATCACGTAATTGATCATGCACTGATCACGTGGCTGATCATGCACTGATCACGTGACTGATCATGCACTGATCACGTGACTGATCATGCACTGATCACGTGGCTATCATGCACTGATCACGTGGCTGATCATGCACTGATCACGTGCCTGATCATGCACTGATCACATGACTGATCATGCACTGATCACGTGACTGATCATGCACTGATCACGTGGCTATCATGCACTATCACGTGGCTGATCATGCAATGATCACGTAGCTACCATGTACTGGTCACGTGACTGATCATGCACTGATCACGTGACTGATCATGCACTGATCACGTGGCTATCATGCACTGATCACGTGGCTGATCATGCACTGATCACGTGCCTGGTCATGCACTGATCACGTGACTGATCATGCACTGATCACGTAGCATCATGCACTGATCACGTGGCTGATCATGCACTGATCACGTGGCTGATCATGCACTGATCACGTGGCTGATCATGCACTGATCACGTGGCTGATCATGCACTGATACCGTGACTGAGCATGGACTGATCACATGACTATCATGTAGTGATCACGTGACTTAATGGCGCTGATCATGTGACTGATCATGCGCTGATCATGTTTGCTATCATACACTGATCATGTGCCTCTGGAGGCAATAAACAAAGAGCTGAGTAGGCACGAATCAAACAGTCAGCAGGCAATAATCATGGAACTCAGCTGTGAGGAATCATGCTGCTCAGCTGGCAATAATCAAGCAGCTGAGCAGGCAGGAATTACGCAGCACAGCTGGCAATTGTCAAGCAGATGACAGGCAGGAATCGTGCAGCTCAGCTGGCAATTGTCAAGCAGATGAGCAGACAGTAATCACGCAGCTCAGCAGGCCCTGATCACGTGACTGAGCATGCACTGTTCACGTGGCTGATCATACACTGATCACGTGATGATCATGCACTGATCACTTGGATATCATGCACTGATCACGTGGCTGATCATACACTGTTCACGTGTCTGACCATGCACTGATCACGTGGCTGATCATACACTGCTCACGTAACTGATCATGCACTGATCACGTGGCTATCATGCACTGATCACGTGGCTGATCATGCACTGATCACGTGGCTGATCATACACCTGATCACGTGACATGATCATGCACTGATCACGTGGCTGACTCATGCACTGATCACGTGACTGATCATGCACTGATCACGTGACTGATCATGCACTGATCACGTGGCTATCATGCACTGCTCACGTGGCTGATCATGCAATGATCACGCAGCTACCATGTACTGGTCACGTGACTGATCATGCACTGATCACGTAAATGATCATGCACTGATCACGTGACTGATCATGCACTGATCACGTGACTGATCATGCACTGATCACGTGGCTATCATGCACTGCTCACGTGGCTGATCATGCACGATCACGTAGCAACCATGTACTGGTCACATGACTGATCATGCACTGATCACGTGATCATGCACTGATCACGTGGCTGATCATGCACTGATCACGTGGCTGATCATGCACTGATCACGTGGCTGATCATGCACTGATCACGTGGCTCAGCAGGCACTGATCACGTGACTGAGCATGCACTGATCACGTGGCTGATCATGCACTGATCACGTGACTGATCATGCACTGATCACGTGGCTATCATGCACTGATCACGTGACTGAGCATGCACTGATCACGTAACTGATCATGCACTGATCACGTGGCTGATCATGCACTGATCACGTGGCTGATCATGCACTGATCACGTGACTGATCATGCACTGATCACGTAGCTATCATGCACTGATCACGTGACTGATCATGCACTGATCACGTGACTGATCATGCACTGATCACGTGGCTGATCATGCACTGATCACGTGGCTGATCACACATGATCACGTGACTGATCATGCACTGATCACGTGGCTATCATGCACTGATCACGTGACTGATCATGCACTGATTACGTCTCTATCATGCACTGATCACATGACTGCATGCACTGATCACGTGCATGATCATGCACTGATCATGTGACTGATCATGCACTGATCACGTGGCTGATCATGCACTGATAACGTGGCTGAGCATGGACTGATCACATGACTATCATGCACTGATCACGTGACTTAATGGCACTGATCATGTGACTGATCATGCACTGATCATGTTTGCTATCATGCACTGATCACGTGCCTCTGGAGGCAATAAACAAAGAGCTGAGTAGGCACGAATCAAACAGTCAGCAGGCAATGATCATGGAACTCAGCTGTGAGCAATCATGTACTGCTCACCTGACAATGATCATGCAGCTGATCAGGTAGGAATTACCCAGCACAGCTGGCAATTGTCAAGCAGATGACAGGCAGGAATCGTGCAGCTCAGCTGGCAATTGTCAAGCAGATGAGCAGACAGTAATCACGCAGCTCAGCAGGCCCTGATCACGTGGCTCATCATGCACTGATCACGTGACTCTTCATACACTGATCACTTGACTGATCATGCACTGATCACGTGGCTATAATGCCCTGATTACGTGGCTGATCATAGACTGTTCACGTGTCTGACCATGCACTGATTACGTGGCTGATCATACACTGCTCACGTAACTGACCATGCACTGATCACGTGGCTGATCATGCACTGATACGTGGCTGAACATGCACTGTTCATGTGGCTGATCATACACTGATCACGTGTCATATCATGCACTGATCACCTGGCACTCATGCACTGATCACGTGGCTGATCATGCACTGATCACGTAGCTATCATGCACTGATCACGTGACTGATCATGCACTGATCACGTGACTGATCATGCACTGATCACGTGGCTGATCATGCACTGATCACGTGACTGATCATGCACTGATCACGTGACTGATCATGCACTGATCACGTGACTGATCATGCACTGATCACGTGGCTGATCATGCACTGAACACGTGACTGATCATGCACTGATCACGTGACTGATCCTGCACTGATCACGTGGCTCATCATGCACTGATCACGTGGCTATCATGCACTGTATTACGTGACTGATCATGCACTGATCACGTGACTGTCATGCACTGATCACGTGGCTGATCATGCACTGATCACGTGGACTGATCATGCACTGATCACGTGACTGATCATGCACGTATCACATGACTGATCATGCACTGATCACGTAGCTATCATGCACTGATCACGTGGCTGATCATGCACTGATCACGTGGCTGATCAGGCACTGATCACATAGCTGATCATGTACTGGTCACGTGACTGATCATGCACTGATCACGAGATTGATCCTGCACTGATCACGTGGCTCATCATGCACTGATCACGTGGCTGATCATGCACTGATCACGTGGCTCATCATGCACTGATCACGTGACTGATCATGCACTGTTCACGTGCTGATCATGCACTGATCACATGACTGATCATGCACTGATCACGTGGATGATCATACACTAATCACGTGACAGATCATGCACTGATCACGTGGCTGATCATGCACTGATACCGTGACTGAGCATGGACTGATCACGTGACTATCATGTAGTGATCACGTGACTTAATGGCGCTGATCATGTGACTGATCATGCGCTGATCATGTTTGCTATCATACACTGATCATGTGCCTCTGGAGGCAATAAACAAAGAGCTGAGTAGGCACGAATCAAACAGTCAGCAGGCAATAATCATGGAACTCAGGTGTGAGGAATCATGCTGATCAGCTGGCACTAATCAAGCAGCTGAACAGGCAGGAATTACCCAGCACAGCTGGCAATTGTCAAGCAGATGACAGGCAGGAATCGTGCAGCTCAGCTGGCAATTGTCAAGCAGATGAGCAGACAGTAATCACGCAGCTCAGCAGGCCCAGATCACGTGACTGATCATGCACTGATCACGTGGCTGATCATGCACTGATCACGTGATGATCATGCACTGATCACTTGGATATCATGCACTGATCACGTGGCTGATCATATACTGTTGACGTGTCTGACCATGCACTGATCACGTGGCTGATCATACACAGCTCACGTAACTGATCATGCACTAATCACGTAATTGATCATGCACTGATCACGTGACTGATCATGCACTGATCACGTGGCTATCATGCAGTGCTCACGTGGCTAATCATGCACTAATCACGTGACTGACCATGCACTGATCACGTGACTGATCATGCACTGATCACGCAATTGATCATGCACTGATCATTTGCTGATCATGCACTGATCACGTGGCTGATCATGCACTGATCACGTGACTGATCATGCACTGATCACGTGGCTGTTCATGCACTGCTCACGTGGCTGTTCATGCAATGATCACGTATCTACCATGTACTGGTCACGTGAGTGATCATGCACTGATCACGTAATTGATCATGCACTGATCAGTTGACTTATCATGCACTGTTCACGTGAGTGATCATGCACTGATCACGTGACTGATCATGCACTGATCTCGTGGCTATCATGCCCGGCTCATGTGGCTGATCATGCACTGATCACGTGGCTATCATGCACTGATCACATGGCTGGTCATGCACTGATCACGTGACTGATCATGCACTGATCACGTGACTGATCATGCACTGATCACGTGGCTATCATGCACTGATCACGTGGCTGGTCATGCACCGATCACGTGACTGGTCATGCACAGATTACATGACTGATCATGCACTGATCACGTGGCTATCATGCCCTACTCACGTGGCTGATCATGCAATGATCATGTAGCTACCATGTACCGTGTCAGGTGACTGATCATACACCCATCAGGTGACGGATCATGCACTGATCACGTGGCTGATCATACACTGAAAACCTGCCTGGTCATGCACAGGTCACGTGACAAATCATGAACTGATCACATAGCTATCATGAACTGATCACCTTGCTGATCATGCCCTGATCACGTGGCTGATCATGCACTGATCACATGACTATCATGTAGTGATCACGTGACTTAATGGCGCTGACCATGTGACTGATCATGCGCTGGGCATGTTTGCTATCATACACTGATCATGTGCCTCTGGAGGCAATAAACAAAGAGCTGAGTAGGCACGAATCAAACAGTCAGCAGGCAATAATCATGGAACTCAGCTGTGAGGAATCATGCTGCTCAGCTGGCAATAATCAAGCAGCTGAGCAGGCAGGAATTACGCAGCACAGCTGGCAATTGTCAAGCAGATGACAGGCAGGAATCGTGCAGCTCAGCTGGCAATTGTCAAGCAGATGAGCAGACAGTAATCACGCAGCTCAGCAGGCCCTGATCACGTGACTGAGCATGCACTGTTCAACTGGCTGATCATACACTGCTCACGTGATTGATCAAGCACTGATCACTTGGATATCATGCACTGATCACGTGGCTAATCATACACTGTTCACGTGTCTGACCATGCACTGATCACGTGGCTGATCATACACTGCTCACGTAACTGATCATGCACGTATCACGTAATTGATCATGCACTGATCACGTGGCTGATCATGCAATGATCACGTAGCTACCATGTACTGGTCCCGTGAGTGATCATGCACTGATCACCTAATTGATCATGCACTGATCACGTGGATGATCATGCACTGAACACGTGACTGATCATGCACTGAACACGTGACCTATCATGCACTGATCACGTGGATATCATGCACTGCTCACGTGGCTGATCATGCAGTGATCACGCAGCTACCATGTACTGGTCACATGACTGATCATGCACTGATCACGTAATTGATCATGCACTGATCACCTGTCTTATCATGCATTCATCATGTGACTGATCATGTGCTGATCATGTTTGGTGTCACACACTGATCATGTGCATCTGGAGGCAATGAACAAAGAGCTGAGTAGGCAGGAATCAGTCAGCAGGCTCTAATCATGGAACTCAGCTCTGAGAAATCATGCTGCTCAGCTGGTAATAATCAAGTAGATGAGCAGGCAGGGATTACGCAGCACAGGTGGCACTTGTCAAGGAGATGACAGGCAGGAATCGTGCAGCTCAGCTGGCAATTGTGAAAGAGATGAGCAGACAGTAATCACGCAGCTCAGCAGGCCCTGATCACGTGACAGAGCATGCACTGTTCACGCCGCTGATCCCACACCTATCATATGGCTGATCATGCACTGATCACGTGGCTATCATGCACTGCTCACGTGGCTGATCTGGCAATGATCACGTAGCTACCATGGACTGGTCACGTGACTGATCATGCACTGATCACTTGGCTCTCATGCACTGATCACTTGGCTGGTCATACACTGATCACGTGCCTGGTCATGCACTGATCACGTGGCTGATCATGCACTGATCACGTGACTGATCATGCACTGATCTCGTGTATGATCATGCACTGATCAAGTGGCTATCATGCACTGCTCACGTGGCTGATCATGCGATGATCACGCAGCTACCATGTACTGGTCACATGACTGATCATGCACTGATCACGTGACTGATCATCCAGTGATCACGTGGCTATCGTGCACTACTCACATGGCTGATCATGCAATGATCATGTAGCTACCATGTACAGGTCACGTGAATGATCATACACCCATCAGGTGACTGATCATGCACTGATCACGTGGCTGATCATGCACTGATCACGTGGCTGATCATACACTGATCACGTGACTGATCATGCAATGATCACGTGACTGATCATGCACTGATCACGTGGCTATCATGCACTGATCACTTGGCTGGACATACACTGATCACGTGCCTGGTCATGCACTGATCACGTGGCTGATCATGCACTGATCATGTGACTGATCATGCACTGATCTCCTGTCTGATCATGCACTGATCACGTGGCTATCATGCACTGATCACGAGACTGATCATGCACTGATCACGCCTATAATATGCACTGATCACATGACTGCCCATGCACTGATCACGTGGATGATCATACACTAATCATGTGACAGATCATGCACTGATGACATGATTGCGCATGCACTGATCACGTAATGTATGCACTGCTCACGTGGCTATCATGCACTGATGACGTGGCTGATCATGCACTGATCATGTGACTGATCATGCACTGATCACGTAGCTATCTTGCACTGGTCACGTGGTCTGATCATACACTCATCTCGGGACTGATCGTGCACTGATTGCGGCGCTATCATGCATTGACTACATGACTCCACATGCCCTGATCACGTGCATGATCATGCACTGATCACGTGACTACCATGCACTGATCACGTGACTGATCATGCACTGATTACGTGGCTATCATGCACTGATCATTTGGCTGGTCATACACTGATCATGTGCCTGGTCATGCACTGATCATGTGGCTGATCATGCACTGCTCACGTGTCTGGTCATGCAATGATCACGTAGCTACCATATACTGGTCACGCGACTGATTATGCACAGATCACGTAAATGATCATGCACTGTTCACGTGACTGATCATGTACTGATCAAGTGACTGATCATGCACTGATCACGTAATTGATCCTGCACTGATCACGTGGCTCATCATGCACTGATCACGTGGCTGATCACACATGTATCACGTGACTGATCATGCACTGATCACTTGGCTCTCATGCACTGACCACGTGGCTATCATGCTCTGATCACGTGGCTGATCATGCAACGGTCGCGTGGCAACCATGTACTGGTCACGCGACTGATCATGCACTGATCACGCAATTGATCCTGCACTGATCACGTGGCTCATCATGCACTGATCACGTGGCTGATCACACATGTATCACGTGACTGATCATGCACTGATCACTTGGCTCTCATGCACTGATCACGTGGCTATAATGCACTGATCACGTGGATGATCATGCACTGATCACGTCGCTGATCACACACGTATCACATGACTGATCATGCACTGATCATGTGGGTATCATGCACTGATCACCTGGCTATCATGCACTGATCACGTGGCTGATCACGCAATGATCACGTAGCTACCATGTACTGGTCACGTGACTGATCATGCACTGATCACGTAATTGATCCTGCACTGATCACATGGCTCATCACGCACTGATCAGGTGGCTGATCACACATGTATCACGTGACTGATCATGTACAAACCACGTGAATAATCATGAAGTGATCACGTGGCTATCCTGCACTGATCACGTGGATAACATGCACTGATCACGTGGCTGATCATACACTGTTCACATGTCTGACCATGCACTGATCACGTGGCTGACCATACACTGCTCACGCAACTGATCATGCACTGATCACGTGGCTATCATGCACTGATCACGTGACTGATCATGCACTGGTCATGTGACGGATCTTGCCCTGATCAAGTGGCTATCATGCACTGATCACGTGGTTGATCATGCAATGATCATGAAGCTACCATGTACCGGTCACGTGACCGATCATACACCCATCAGGTGACTGATCATGTACTGATCACGTGGCTATATTGCACTGATCACGTGGCTATCATGCACTGATCACTTGGTGAACATGCACTGTTCACGTGGCTGATCACACACCTGTCACGTGACTGATCATGCACTGATAACGTGGCACTCATGCACTGATTACATGGCTGATCATACTCTGCTCACGTAACTGATCATGCACATATCACGTGGCCATCATGCACTGCTCAAGTGGCTGGTCATGCAATGATCAGGTAGCTACCATATACTGGTCACGTGATTCATCATGCACATTTCACGTAAATGATCATGCACTGTTCAAGTGACTGATCATGTACTGATCCCGTGATGATCATGCACTGATCACATGGCTATCATGCACTGCTCACGTGGCTGGTCATGCAGTCATCATGTAGCATCCATGTACTGGTCACGTGACTGATCATGCACTGATCACGTAATTGATCGTGAACTGATCACGTGGCTCATCATGCACTGATCACGTGACTGTTCACCCACTGATCACTTGACTGATCATGCACTGATCACGTGGCTATAATGCACTGATCACGTGGCTGATCATACACTGTTCACGAGCCAGGTCATGCACAGATCACGTGACTGATCATGAACTTATCAC
Organism: Bos javanicus; assembly: GCF_032452875.1. Taxonomy (NCBI): domain Eukaryota; kingdom Metazoa; phylum Chordata; class Mammalia; order Artiodactyla; family Bovidae; genus Bos; species Bos javanicus. Next base: position 197,541 of record NW_026893899.1, on the reverse strand, counting down.
GTGGCTATAATTCACTGCTCACGTGGATTTTATACACTGATTACATTCCTGTCATGCACAGATCACGTGACTAATCATGAACTGATCACGTGGCATCATGCACTGATCACGTTGCTGATCATACACTGTTAACGTGTCTGATCATGCACTGATCCCGTGGCTGATCATACACTGCTCATGTAGCTGAACATGCAATGATCACGTGTCTATCATGCAGTGCTCACGTGGCTGATCCTGCAATGATCACGTAGCTAACATGTACTAGTCACGTGACTGATCATGCAAAGTTAACGTAATTGATCATGCACAGATTACGTGACTGATCATGCCCTGATCACGTGACTGATCATGCACTGATCACGTGGCTATCATGCACTGCTCACGTGGCTGATCAAGTACAGATCACGTGACTGAGCATGCACTGATCACGTGGCTATCATGCACTGGTCACTTGGCTGATCATACACTCATCACAGGACTGATCGAGCACTGATTATGATGCTATCATGCATTGACTACATGACTCCACATGCACTGATCACGTGGATGATCATGCACTGATCACGTGACTGACCATGCACTGATCACGTGACTGATTATGAACTGATCACGTGGCTGATCATGCACTGATGACGTGGCTTTCATGCACTTCTCACGTGGCTGATCATGCAATGATCACGTAGCTACCATGTACTGGTCACGTGACTGATCATGCACTGATCATGTAATTGATCATGCACTGGTCATGTGGCTGATCATGCACTGATCACGTGGCTGATCATGCACTGATCACGTGGCTATCATGCACTGATCACTTGGCTGGTCATACTGATCACGTGCCTCGTCATGCACTGATCACGTGGCTGATCATGCACTGATCACGTGATTGATCATGCACTGCTCTCATGGCTATCATGCAGTGATCACGTGGCTATCATGCACAGATCACATGGCTGATCATGCAATGATCACGTAGCTACCATATACTGGTCACGTGACTGGTCATGCACTGATCACGTGGCTGATCAAGCACTGATCACGTGACTGATCATGCACTGTTCACGAGACTCATCATGCACTGATCACGTGGATATCATGCACTGATCACGTGTTTGATCATACACTGTTCACGTGTCTGACCATGCACTGCTGACATGGCTGATCATACACTGTTCACGTAACTGATCATGCACTGATCACGTGAATATCATGAACTGATCACGTGGCTGAACATGCACTGTTCACGTGGCTTACCACACACCTGTCACGTGACTGATCATGCACTGATCACGTGGCACTCATGCACTGATCACGTGGCTGATCATACTCTGCTCACGTAACTGATCATGCACACATCAGGTGGCTATCATGCACTTCTCACCTGGCTGGTCATGCAATGTTCACGTAGCTACCATATACTGGTCACGTGACTGATCATGCTCAGATCCCGTAAATGATCATGCACTGTTCACGTGACTGATCATGTACTGATCACGTGACTGATCATGCACTGATCACGTGGCTATCATGCACTGCTCATGTGGCTGATCATGCAATGATCATGTAGAAACCATGTACTGGTCATGTGACTGATCATGCACTGATCACGTAATTAATCCTGCACTGATCACCTGACTCATCATGCACTGATCACGTGGCTGATCACACACGTATCACGTGACTGATCATGCACTGATCACGTGGCTATCATGCACTAATCACGGGGCTATCATTCACTGATCACGTGGATATCATGCACTGATCACGTGGCTGATCACACACGTATCACATGACTGATCATGCACTGATCACGTGGCTATTATGCACTGATCACGTGGCTGATCATGCACGGAACACGTGAATAATCATGCACTGATCACGTGACTGATCATACACTGATCATGCGGCTATTATGCACTGCTACTTACCTGATCATGCAATGATCAGGCACCTACCATGTACTGGTCACGTGACTGATCATGCACTGATGACGTAATTGATCATGCACTGATCATGTGGCTGATTATGCACTGATCACGTGACTGATCATGCACTGTTCACGAGACTCATCATGCACTGATCACGTGGCTATCATGCACTGATCACTTGGCTGGTCATACTGATCACGTGCCTCGTCATGCACTGATCACGTGGCTGATCATGCACTGATCACGTGACTGATCATGCACTGATCACATGGCTATCATGCAGTGATCACGTGGCTATCATGCACAGATCACATGGCTGATCATGCAATGATCACGTAGCAACCATATACTGGTCACGTGACTGATCATGCACTGATCACGTGGCTGATCATGCACTGATCACGTGACTGATCATGTACTGTTCACGAGACTCATCATGCACTGATCACGTGGATATCATGCACTGATCACGTGTTTGATCATACACTGTTCACGTGTCTGACCATGCACTGCTGATGTGGCTGATCATACACTGTTCACGTAACTGATCATGCACTGATCACGTGGATATCATGCACTGATAACGTGGCTGAACATGCACTGTTCACGTGGCTTACCACACACCTGTCACGTGACTGATCATGCACTGATCACGTGGCACTCATGCACTGATCACGTGGCTGATCATACACTGCTCACGTAACTGATCATGCACACATCAGGTGGCTATCATGCACTTCTCACCTGGCTGGTCATACAATGTTGACGTAGCTACCATATACTGGTCACGTGACTGATCATGCTCAGATCCCGTAAATGATCATGCATTGTTCACGTGACTGATCATGTACTGATCACGTGACTGATCATGCACTGATCACGTGGCTATCATGCAATGCTCACGTGGCTGATCATGCAATGATCATGTAGAAACCATGTACTTGTCACGTGACTGATCATGCACTGATCACGTAATTAATCCTGCACTGATCACCTGACTCATCATGCACTGATCACGTGGCTGATCACACACGTATCACGTGACTGATCATGCACTGATCACGTGGCTATCATGCACTAATCACGTGGCTATCATTCACTGATCACGTGGATATCATGCACTGATCACGTGGCTGATCACACACGTATCACATGACTGATCATGCACTGATCACGTGGCTATTATGCACTGATCACTTGGCTGATCATGCAATGATCATGTAGCTACCATGTACTGGTCACGTGACTGATCATGCACTGATCACGTAATTGATCATGCACTGATCACGTGGCTGATCATGCACTGAACACGTGAATAATCATGCACTGATCACGTGACTGATCATACACTGATCATGCGGCTATTATGCACTGCTACTTACCTGATCATGCAATGATCACGCAGCTACAATGTACTGGTAACGTCACTGATCATGCACTGATGACGTAATTGATCATGCACTGATCATGTGGCTGATCATGCACTGATCACGTGACTGATCATGCACTGATCACGTGACTGATCATGCACTGATCACGTGGCTATCATGCACTGATCACTTGGCTGGTCATACACTAATCACGCAGTTACCATGTACTGGTCACGTGACTGATCATGCACTGATGATGTAATTGATCATGCACTGATCATGTGGCTATTCATGCAGTGATCACGTGGGTGATCATGCACTAATCACGTGGCTATCATGCACTTATCACATGGCTGGTCATACACTGATCTTATAGCTACCATGTACCGGTCACGTGAATGATCATACACCCATCAGGTGACTGATCATGCACTGATCACGTGGCTATCATGCACTGACCATGAGACTGCAAATGCACTGATCACGTCTAATCATGCACTGATCACATGACTGCCCATGCCCTGATCATGTGGATGATCATACACTAGTCATGTGACATATCATGCACTGATCACGTGGCTGATCATGCACTGATACCGTGACTGAGCATGGACTGATCACATGACTATCATGTAGTGATCACGTGACTTAATGGCACAGACCATGTGATTGATCATGCGCTGATCATGTTTGCTATCATACACTGATCATGTGCCTCTGGAGGTAATAAAGAAAGAGCTGAGTAGGCACGAATCAAACAGTCAGCAGGCAATAATTACGGAACTCAGGTGTGAGGAATCATGCTGCTCAGCTGGCAATAATCAAGCAGCTGAGCAGGCAGGAATTACGCAGCACAGCTGGCAATTGTCAAGCAGATGACAGGCAGGAATCGTGCAGCTCAGCTGGCAATTGTCAAGCAGATGTGCAGACAGTAATCACAGAGCTCAGCAGGCCCTGATCACGTGACTGAGCATGCACTGTTCACGTGGCTGATCATACACTGATCACGTGATTGATCATGCACTGATCACGTGGCTGATCATACACTGTTCACGTGTCTGAACATGCACTGATCACGTGGCTGATCATACACTGCTCACGTAAGTGATCATGCACTGATCACTTGGCTATCATGCACTGATTACGTGACTGATCATGCACTGGTCACGTGACTGATTATGCCCTGATCAAGTGGCTATCATGCACTGATCACTTGGCTGATCATGCAATGATCATGAAGCTAATATGTACCGGTCACGTGACCAATCATACCCCCATCAGGTGACTGATCATGCACTGATCACGTGGCTATATTGCACTGATCACGTGGCTATCATGCACTGATTACGTGGATGATCATGCAATGATCACGTAGCTACCATGCACTGGTCACGTGACTGAAAACGCACTGATCAGGTAACTGATCATGCACTGATCACGTGACTGATCATGCACAGATCACGTGACTGATTATGCACAGATCACGTGACTGATCATGCACTGATCACGGGGCTATCATGCACTGCTCACGTGGCTGATCATGCAATGCTCACATAATTGATCATGCACTGATCACCTGGCTTATCATGCATTGATTATGTGACTGATCATGTGCTGATCATGTTTGGTGTCACACACTGATCATGTGCCTCTGGAGGCAATGAACATAGAGCTGAGTAGGCAGGAATCAGTCAGCAGGCTATAATCAAGGAACTTACCTCTGAGAAATCATGCTGCTCAGCTGGCAATAATCAAGTGGATGAGCAGGCAGGAATTACGCAGCACAGGTGGCAATTGTCAAGGAGAAGACAGGCAGGAATCGTACAGCTCAGCTGGAAATTGTCAAGCAGATGAGCAGAGACTAATCACGCAGCTCAGCAGGCCCTGATCACGTGACTGAGCATGCACTGTTCACGTGGCTGATCACAAACCTATCACGTGACTGGTCATGCACTGATCATGTGACTGATCATGCACTGATCACGTGGCTATCATGCACTGATCACTTGGCTGGACATACACTGATCACGTGCCTGGTCATGCACTGATCACGTGCCTGATCATGCACTGATCACGTGACTGATCATGCACAGATCTCGTGTCTGATCATGCACTGATCACGTGGCTATCATGCACTGCTTACGTGGCTGATCATGCAGTGATCATGTGGCTATCATGCACTACTCACGTGGCTGATCATGCAATGATCATGTAGCTAACATGTGCAGGTCACGTGAATGATCATACACCCATCAGGTGACTGATCATGCACTGACCACGTGGCTATCATGCACTGATCACGAGACTGATCATGCTCTGATCACGTCTATATCATGCACTGATCACATGACTGCCCATGCACTGATCACGTAATTGATCATGCACTTATCATTTGGCTGATTATGCACTGATCACGTGGCTGATCATGTAGATCACGTGACTGATCATGCACTGATCACATGGCTGATCATGCACTGATCACGTAATTGATAATGCACTTATGGTTTGGCTGATCATGCACTGACCACGTGGCTGATCATACACTGATCATGTGACTGATCATGCACTGATCACGTGACTGATCATGCACTGATCACGTGGCTATCATGCACTGATCGCTTGGCTGGTCATACACTGATCACATGACTTATCATGCACTGTATACGTGACTGATCATGTACAGATCACGTGAATAATCATGAAGTGATCACGTGGCTATCCTGCACTGATCACGTGGATATCATGCACTGATCACGTGGCTGATCACACACGTATCACATGACTGATCATGCACTGATCACGTGGCTATCATGCACTGATCACGTGGCTGATCATGCAATGATCACCTAGCTACCATGCACTGGTCACATGACTGATCGTGCACTAATCAGCTAATTGATCATGCACTGATCCCGTGACTGATCATGCACTGATCACGTGGCTATCATGCACTGCTCACGTGGCTGATCATGCAATGATCACTCAGCTACCATGTACTGCTCACATGACTGATCATGCACTGATCACATAATTGATCATGCACTGACCACCTGGCTAATCATGCATAAATCATGTGACTGATCATGTGCTGATCATGTTTGGTGTCACACACTGATCATGTGCCTCTGGAGGCAATGAACATAGAGCTGAGTAGGCAGGAATCAGTCAGCAGGCTATAATCATGGAACTTACCTCTGAGAAATCATGCTGCTCAGCTGGCAATAATCAAGCAGCTGAGCAGGCAGGAATTATACAGCACAGCTGGAATTGTCAAGCAGATGACAGGCAAGAATCATGCAGCCCAGCTGGCAATTTTCAAGCAGATGAGCAGACAGTAATCACGCAGCTCAACAGGCCCTTATCACGTGACTGAGCATGCACTATTCACGTGCCTGATCATACACTGATCACGTGATGATCATGCACTGATCACGTGGATATCATGCACTGATCACGTGGCTGATCATACACTGTTCACGTGTCTGACCATGCACTGATCACGTGGCTGATCATACACTGCTCAGGTAACTGATCATGCACTGATCACGTGGCTGAACATGCACTGTTCACGTGGCTGATCACACACCTGTCACGTGACATATCATGCACTGATCACGTGGCACTCATGCACTGATCACGTGGCTGATCATACTCTGCTCACGTAACTGATCATGCACACATCGCATGGCTATCATGCACTGCTCACGTGGCTCGTCATGGAATGATCACGTAGCTGCCATATACTGGTCACGTGACTGATCATGCACAGATCACGTCAATGATCATGCACTGTTCAAGTGACTGATCATGTACTGATCACGTGACTGATCTTGCACTGATCACGTGGCTATCATGCTCTGCTCACGTGGCTGATCATGCAAGGATCACGTAGCAACCATGTACTGGTCACGTGACTGATCATGCACTGATCACGTAATTGATCCTGCACTGATCACGTGGCTCATCATGCACTGATCACGTGGCTGATCACACATGTATCACATGACTGATCATGCACTGATCACGTGGCTCTCATGCACTGATCACGAGACTGATCATGCACTGTTCACGTCTATATCATGCACTGATCACATGACTGCCCGTGCACTAATCACTTGGATGATCATACACTAATCTTGTGACAGATCATGCACTGACCACGTGGCTGATCATGCACTGATACCGTGGCTGATCATGCAATGATCACGTGACTGATCATGCACTGATCTCGTGTCTGATCATGCACTGATCACGTGGCTATCATGCACTGCTCACGTGGCTGATCATGTCATGATCACGCAGCTACCATGTACTGGTCACATGACTGATCATGCACTGATCACGTGACTGATCATGCAGTGATCACGTGGCTATCATGAACTACTCACGTGGCTGATCATGCAATGAACATGTAGCTACCATGTACAGGTCACGTGAATGAACATACACCCATCAGGTGACTGATCATGCACTGATCACGTGGCTATCATGCACTGATCACGAGACTGATCATGCACTGTTCACGTCTATATCATGCACTGATCACATGACTGCCCGTGCACTGATCACGTGGATGATCATACACTAATCTTGTGACAGATCATGCACTGATCACGTGGCTGATCATGCACTGATACCGTGACTGAGCATGGACTGATCACATGACTATCATGTAGTGATCACGTGACTTAATGGCGCTGATCATGTGACTGATCATGCGCTGATCATGTTTGCTATCATACACTGATCATGTGCCTCTGGAGGCAATAAACAAAGAGCTGAGTAGGCACGAATCAAACAGTCAGCAGGCAATAATCATGGAACTCAGGTGAGAGGAATCATGCTGCTCAGCTGGCAATAATCAAGCAGCTGAGCAGGCAGGAATTACGCAGCACAGCTGGCAATTGTCAAGCAGATGACAGGCAGGAATCGTGCAGCTCAGCTGGCAATTGTCAAGCAGATGAGCAGACAGTAATCACGCAGCTCAGCAGGCCCAGATCACGTGACTGAGCATGCACTGTTCACGTGGCTGATCATACACTGATCACGTGATGATCATGCACTGATCACTTGGATATCATGCACTGATCACGTGGCTGATCATACACTGTTCACGTGTCTGACCATGCACTGATCACGTGGCTGATCATACACTGCTCACGTAACTGATCATGCACTGATCACGTGGCTATCATGCACTGATCACGTGGCTGATCATGCACTGTTCACGTGGCTGATCACACACCTGTCACGTGACATATCATGCACTGATCACGTGGCACTCATGCACTGATCAAGTGGCTGATCATACTCTGCTCACGTAACTCATGCACACATCACGTGGCTATCATGCACTGCTCACGTGGCTCGTCATGGAATGATCACGTAGCAACCATATACTGGTAACGTGACTGCTCATGCAAAGATCACGTAAATGATCATGCACTGTTCACTTGACTGATCATGTACTGATCACGTGACTGATCATGCACTGACCACGTGGCTATCATACTCTGCTCACGTGGCTGATCATGCAACAATCACGTAGCAACCATGTACTGGTCACGTGACTGATCATGCATTGATCACGTAATTGATCCTGCACTGATCACGTGGCTCATCATGCACTGATCACGTGGATGATCACACATGTATCACGTGACTGATCATGCACTGATCACGTGGCTCTCATGCACTGATCACGAGACTGATCATGCACTGTTCACGTCTATATCATGCACTGATCACATGACTGCCCGTGCACTGATCACGTGGATGATCATACACTAATCTTGTGACAGATCATGCACTGATCACGTGGCTGATCATGCACTGATACCGTGGCTGATCATGCACTGATCACGTGACTGATCATGCACTGATCTCGTGTCTGATCATGCACTGATCACGTGGCTATCATGCACTGCTCACGTGGCTGATCATGTCATGATCACGCAGCTACCATGTACTGGTCACATGACTGATCATGCACTGGTCACGTGACTGATCATGCAGTGATCACGAGGCTATCATGAACTACTCACGTGGCTGATCATGCAATGAACATGTAGCTACCATGTACAGGTCACGTGAATGATCATACACCCATCAGGTGACTGATCATGCACTGATCACGTGGCTATCATGCACTGATCACGAGACTGATCAAGCACTGTTCACGTCTATATCATGCACTGATCACATGACTACCCGTGCACTGATCACGTGGATGATCATACACTAATCTTGTGACAGATCATGCACTGATCACGTGGCTGATCATGCACTGATACCGTGACTGAGCATGGACTGATCACATGACTATCATGTAGTGATCACGTGACTTAATGGCGCTGATCATGTGACTGATCATGCGCTGATCTTGTTTGCTATCATACACTGATCATGTGCCTCTGGAGGCAATAAACAAAGAGCTGAGTAGGCATGAATCAAACATTCAGCAGGCAATAATCATGCAACACAGGTGTGAGGAATCATGCTGCTCAGCTGGCAATAATCAAGCAGCTGAGCAGGCAGGAATTACGCAGCACAGCTGGCAATTGTCAAGCAGATGACAGGCAGGAATCGTGCAGCTCAGCTGGCAATTGTCAAGCAGATGAGCAGACAGTAATCACGCAGCTCAGCAGGCCCAGATCACGTGACTGAGCATGCACTGTTCACGTGGCTGATCATACACTGATCACGTGATGATCATGCACTGATCACTTGGATATCATGCACTGATCACGTGGCTGATCATACACTGTTCACGTGTCTGACCATGCACTGATCACGTGGCTGATCATACACTGCTCATGTAACTGATCATGCACTGATCACGTGGCTATCATGCTCTGCTCACGTGGCTGATCATGCAACGATCACGTAGCAACCATGTACTGGTCACGTGACTGATCATGCACTGATCACGTAATTGATCCTTCACTGATCACGTGGCTCATCACGCACTGATCACGTGGCTGATCACACACGTATCACGTGACTAATCATGCACTGATCACGTGGCTATCATGCACTGATCACGTGGCTATCATGCACTGATAACGTGGCTGATCATGCAATGATCACGGAGCTGCCATGCACTGGTCACGTGACTGATCATGCACTGATCAGGTAATTGATCATGCACTGATCATGTGACTGATCATGCACAGATCACGTAACTGATCATGCAGAGATCACGTGACTGATCATGCACTGATCACGTGGCTATCATGCACTGCTCACGTGGCTGATCATGCAATGATCACGCAGCTACCATGTACTTGTCACATGACTGATCATGCACTGATCACATAATTGATCATGCACTGATCACCTGGCTTATCATGCATTGATCATGTGACTGACCATATGCTGATCATGTTTGGTGTCACACACTGATCATGTGCCTATGGAGGCAATGAACATAGAGCTGAGTAGGCAGGAATCAGTCAGCAGGCTATAACCATGTAATTCACCTCTGAGAAATCATGCTGCTGAGCTGGCAATAATCAAGTAGATGAGCAGGCAGGAATTACGCAGCACAGGTGGCAATTGTCAAGCAGCTGACAGGCAGGAATCGTGCAGCTCAGCTGGCAATTGTCAAGCAGATGAGCAGACAGTAATCACGCAGCTCAGCAGGCCCTGATCACGTGACTGAGCATGCACTGTTCACGTGGCTGATCACACACCTATCACATGACTGATCATGCACTGATCATGTGAATGATCATGCACTGATCACGTGGCTATCATGCACTGATCACTTGGCTGGACATACACTGATCACGTGCCTGGTCATGCACTGATCACGTGGCTGATCATGCACTGATCACGTGACTGATCATGCACTGATCTCGTCTCTGATCACGTACTGATCACGTGGCTATCATGCACTGCTCACGTGGCTGATCATGCCATGATCACGCAGCTACCATGTACTGGTCACATGACTGATCATGCACTGATCACGTGACTGATCATGCAGTGATCACGTGGCTATCATGAACTACTCACGTGGCTGATCATGCAATGATCATGTAGCTACCATGTACAGGTCACGTGAATGATCATACACCCATCAGGTGACTGATCATGCACTGATCACGTGGCTATCATGCACTGATCACGAGACTGATCATGCACTGTTCACGTCTATATCATGCACTGATCACATGACTGCCCGTGCACTGATCACGTGGATGATCATACACTAATCTTGTGACAGATCATGCACTGATCACGTGGCTGATCATGCACTGATACCGTGACTGAGCATGGACTGATCACATGACTATCATGTAGTGATCACGTGACTTAATGGCGCTGATCATGTGACTGATCATGCGCTGATCATGTTTGCTATCATACACTGATCATGTGCCTCTGGAGGCAATAAACAAAGAGCTGAGTAGGCACGAATCAAACAGTCAGCAGGCAATAATCATGGAACTCAGGTGTGAGGAATCATGCTGCTCAGCTGGCAATAATCAAGCAGCTGAGCATGCAGGAATTATGCAGCACAGCTGGCAATTGTCAAGCAGATGACAGGCAGGAATCGTGCAGCTCAGCTGGCAATTGACAAGCAGATGAGCAGACAGTAATCACGCAGCTCAGCAGGCCCAGATCACGGGACTGAGCATACACTGTTCACGTGGCTGATCATACACTGATCACGTGATGATCATGCACTGATCACTTGGATATCATGCACTGATCACGTGGCTGATCATCCACTGTTCACGTGTCTGACCATGCACTGATCACGTGGCTGATCATACACTGCTCACGTAACTGATCATGCATTGATTACGTGGCTATCATGCACTGATCACGTGGCTGAACATGCACTGTTCACGTGGCTGATCACACACCTGTCACGTGACATATCATGCACTGATCACGTGGCACTCATGCACTGATCACGTGGCTGATCATACTCTGCTCACGTAACTCATGCACACATCACGTGGCTATCATGCACTGCTCACGTGGCTCGTCATGGAATGATCACGTAGCAACCATATACTGGTAACGTGACTGATCATGCAAAGATCACGTAAATGATCATGCACTGGTCACGTGACTGATCATGTACTGATCACGTGACTGATCATGCACTGACCACGTGGCTATCATGCTCTGCTCACGTGGCTGATCATGCAATGATCACGTAGCAACCATGTACTGGTAACGTGACTGATCATGCACTGATCACGTAATTGATCCTGCACTGATCACGTGGCTCATCATGCACTGATCACGTGGCTGATCACACATGTATCACGTGACTGATCATGCACTGATCACGTGGCTGTCATGCACTGATCACGTGGATATCATGCACTGATCACGTGGCTGATCACACACGTATCACATGACTGATCATGCACTGATCACGTGGCTATTATGCACTGATCACGTGGCTATCATGCACTGATCATGTGGCTGATCAGCCAATGATCACGTAGCTACCATGTACTGGTCACGTGACTGATCATGCACTGATCACGTAATTGATCATGCACTGATCATGTGGCTGATCATGCACTGATCACGTGGCTGATCATACACTGATCACATAACTGATCATGCACTGATCACGTGACTGATCATGCACTGATTACGTGGCTATCATGCACTGATCACTTGGCTGGACATACACTGATCACATGCCTGGTCATGCACTGATCACGTGGCTGATCATGCACTGATACCGTGACTGAGCATGGACTGATCACATGACTATCATGTAGTGATCACGTGACTTAATGGCGCTGATCATGTGACTGATCATGCGCTGATCATGTTTGCTATCATACACTGATCATGTGCCTCTGGAGGCAATAAACAAAGAGCTGAGTAGGCACGAATCAAACAGTCAGCAGGCAATAATCATGGAACTCAGGTGTGAGGAATCATGCTGCTCAGCTGGCAATAATCAAGCAGCTGAGCAGGCAGGAATTACGCAGCACAGCTGGCAATTGTCAAGCAGATGACAGGCAGGAATCGTGCAGCTCAGCTGGCAATTGTCAAGCAGATGAGCAGACAGTAATCACGCAGCTCAGCAGGCCCAGATCACGTGACTGAGCATGCACTGTTCACGTGGCTGATCATACACTGATCACGTGATGATCATGCACTGATCACTTGGATATCATGCACTGATCACGTGGCTGATCATACACTGTTCACGTGTCTGACCATGCACTGATCACGTGGCTGATCATACACTGCTCACGTAACTGATCATGCACTGATCACGTGGCTATCATGCACTGATCACGTGGCTGATCATGCACTGTTCACGTGGCTGATCACACACCTGTCACGTGACATATCATGCACTGATCACGTGGCACTCATGCACTGATCACGTGGCTGATAATACTCTGCTCACGTAACTCATGCACACATCACGTGGCTATCATGCACTGCTCACGTGGCTCGTCATGGAATGATCACGTAGCAACCATATACTGGTAACGTGACTGATCATGCAAAGATCACGTAAATGATCATGCACTGTTCACGTGACTGATCATGTACTGATCACGTGACTGATCATGCACTGACCACGTGGCTATCATACTCTGCTCACGTGGCTGATCATGCAACAATCACGTAGCAACCATGTACTGGTCACGTGACTGATCATGCATTGATCACGTAATTGATCCTGCACTGATCACGTGGCTCATCATGCACTGATCACGTGGCTGATCACACATGTATCACGTGACTGATCATGCACTGATCACGTGGCTCTCATGCACTGATCACGAGACTGATCATGCACTGTTCACGTCTATATCATGCACTGATCACATGACTGCCCGTGCACTGATCACGTGGATGATCATACACTAATCTTGTGACAGATCATGCACTGATCACGTGGCTGATCATGCACTGATACCGTGGCTGATCATGCACTGATTACGTGACTGATCATGCACTGATCTCGTGTCTGATCATGCACTGATCACGTGGCTATCATGCACTGCTCACGTGGCTGATCATGTCATGATCACGCAGCTACCATGTACTGGTCACATGACTGATCATGCACTGGTCACGTGACTGATCATGCAGTGATCACGTGGCTATCATGAACTACTCACGTGGCTGATCATGCAATGATCATGTAGCTACCATGTACAGGTCACGTGAATGATCATACACCCATCAGGTGACTGATCATGCACTGATCACGTGGCTATCATGCACTGATCACGAGACTGATCAAGCACTGTTCACGTCTATATCATGCACTGATCACATGACTGCCCGTGCACTGATCACGTGGATGATCATACACTAATCTTGTGACAGATCATGCACTGATCACGTGGCTGATCATGCACTGATACCGTGACTGAGCATGGACTGATCACATGACTATCATGTAGTGATCACGTGACTTAATGGCGCTGATCATGTGCTGATCATGCGCTGATCTTGTTTGCTATCATACACTGATCATGTGCCTCTGGAGGCAATAAACAAAGAGCTGAGTAGGCATGAATCAAACATTCAGCAGGCAATAATCATGGAACACAGGTGTGAGGAATCATGCTGCTCAGCTGGCAATAATCAAGCAGCTGAGCAGGCAGGAATTACGCAGCACAGCTGGCAATTGTCAAGCAGATGACAGGCAGGAATCGTGCAGCTCAGCTGGCAATTGTCAAGCAGATGAGCAGACAGTAATCACGCAGCTCAGCAGGCCCAGATCACGTGACTGAGCATGCACTGTTCACGTGGCTGATCATACACTGATCACGTGATGATCATGCACTGATCACTTGGATATCATGCACTGATCACGTGGCTGATCATACACTGTTCACGTGTCTGACCATGCACTGATCACGTGGCTGATCATACACTGCTCACGTAACTGATCATGCACTGATCACGTGGCTATCATGCTCTGCTCACGTGGCTGATCATGCAACGATCACGTAGCAACCATGTACTGGTCACGTGACTGATCATGCACTGATCACGTAATTGATCCTGCACTGATCACGTGGCTCATCACGCACTGATCACGTGGCTGATCACACACGTATCACGTGACTAATCATGCACTGATCACGTGGCTATCATGCACTGATCACGTGGCTATCATGCACTGATAACGTGGCTGATCATGCAATGATCACGGAGCTGCCATGCACTGGTCACGTGACTGATCATGCACTGATCAGGTAATTGATCATGCACTGATCATGTGACTGATCATGCACAAATCACGTAACTGATCATGCAGAGATCACGTGACTGATCATGCACTGATCACGTGGCTATCATGCACTGCTCACGTGGCTGATCATGCAATGATCACGCAGCTACCATGTACTTGTCACATGACTGATCATGCACTGATCACATAATTGATCATGCACTGATCACCTGGCTTATCATGCATTGATCATGTGACTGACCATATGCTGATCATGTTTGGTGTCACACACTGATCATGTGCCTATGGAGGCAATGAACATAGAGCTGAGTAGGCAGGAATCAGTCAGCAGGCTATAACCATGTAATTCACCTCTGAGAAATCATGCTGCTGAGCTGGCAATAATCAAGTAGATGAGCAGGCAGGAATTACGCAGCACAGGTGGCAATTGTCAAGCAGCTGACAGGCAGGAATCGTGCAGCTCAGCTGGCAATTGTCAAGCAGATGAGCAGACAGTAATCACGCAGCTCAGCAGGCCCTGATCACGTGACTGAGCATGCACTGTTCACGTGGCTGATCACACACCTATCACATGACTGATCATGCACTGATCATGTGAATGATCATGCACTGATCACGTGGCTATCATGCACTGATCACTTGGCTGGACATACACTGATCACGTGCCTGGTCATGCACTGATCACGTGGCTGATCATGCACTGATCACGTGACTGATCATGCACTGATCTCGTCTCTGATCACGTACTGATCACGTGGCTATCATGCACTGCTCACGTGGCTGATCATGCCATGATCACGCAGCTACCATGTACTGGTCACATGACTGATCATGCACTGATCACGTGACTGATCATGCAGTGATCACGTGGCTATCATGAACTACTCACGTGGCTGATCATGCAATGATCATGTAGCTACCATGTACAGGTCACGTGAATGATCATACACCCATCAGGTGACTGATCATGCACTGATCACGTGGCTCTCATGCACTGATCACGAGACTGATCATGCACTGTTCACGTCTATATCATGCACTGATCACATGACTGCCCGTGCACTGATCACGTGGATGATCATACACTAATCTTGTGACAGATCATGCACTGATCACGTGGCTGATCATGCACTGATACCGTGACTGAGCATGGACTGATCACATGACTATCATGTAGTGATCACGTGACTTAATGGCGCTGATCATGTGACTGATCATGCGCTGATCATGTTTGCTATCATACACTGATCATGTGCCTCTGGAGGCAATAAACAAAGAGCTGAGTAGGCACGAATCAAACAGTCAGCAGGCAATAATCATGGAACTCAGGTGTGAGGAATCATGCTGCTCAGCTGGCAATAATCAAGCAGCTGAGCAGGCAGGAATTACGCAGCACAGCTGGCAATTGTCAAGCAGATGACAGGCAGGAATCGTGCAGCTCAGCTGGCAATTGACAAGCAGATGAGCAGACAGTAATCACGCAGCTCAGCAGGCCCAGATCACGGGACTGAGCATACACTGTTCACGTGGCTGATCATACACTGATCACGTGATGATCATGCACTGATCACTTGGATATCATGCACTGATCACGTGGCTGATCATCCACTGTTCACGTGTCTGACCATGCACTGATCACGTGGCTGATCATACACTGCTCACGTAACTGATCATGCACTGATCACGTGGCTATCATGCACTGATCACGTGGCTGAACATGCACTGTTCACGTGGCTGATCACACACCTGTCACGTGACATATCATGCACTGATCACGTGGCACTCATGCACTGATCACGTGGCTGATCATACTCTGCTCACGTAACTCATGCACACATCACGTGGCTATCATGCACTGCTCACGTGGCTCGTCATGGAATGATCACGTAGCAACCATATACTGGTAACGTGACTGATCATGCAAAGATCACGTAAATGATCATGCACTGGTCACGTGACTGATCATGTACTGATCACGTGACTGATCATGCACTGACCACGTGGCTATCATGCTCTGCTCACGTGGCTGATCATGCAATGATCACGTAGCAACCATGTACTGGTAACGTGACTGATCATGCACTGATCACGTAATTGATCCTGCACTGATCACGTGGCTCATCATGCACTGATCACGTGGCTGATCACACATGTATCACGTGACTGATCATGCACTGATCACGTGGCTGTCATGCACTGATCACGTGGATATCATGCACTGATCACGTGGCTGATCACACACGTATCACATGACTGATCATGCACTGATCACGTGGCTATTATGCACTGATCACGTGGCTATCATGCACTGATCATGTGGCTGATCAGGCAATGATCACGTAGCTACCATGTACTGGTCACGTGACTGATCATGCACTGATCACGTAATTGATCATGCACTGATCATGTGGCTGATCATGCACTGATCACGTGGCTGATCATACACTGATCACATAACTGATCATGCACTGATCATGTGACTGATCATGCACTGATTACGTGGCTATCATGCACTGATCACTTGGCTGGACATACACTGATCACATGCCTGGTCATGCACTGATCACGTGGCTGATCATGCAGTGATCACGTGGCTGTCATGAACTACTCACGTGGCTGATCATGCAATGATCACGTAACTACCATGTACAGGTCACGTGAATGATCATACACCCATCAGGTGACTGATCATGCACTGATCACGTGGCTATCATGCACTGATCGCGAGACTGATCATGCACTGTTCAGGTCTATATCATGCACTGATCACATGACTGCCCGTGCACTGATCACGTGGATGATCATACACTAATCTTGTGACAGATCATGCACTGATCACGTGGCTGATCATGCACTGATACCGTGACTGAGCATGGACTGATCACATGACTATCATGTAGTGATCACGTGACTTAATGGCGCTGATCATGTGCTGATCATGCGCTGATCTTGTTTGCTATCATACACTGATCATGTGCCTCTGGAGGCAATAAACAAAGAGCTGAGTAGGCATGAATCAAACATTCAGCAGGCAATAATCATGGAACACAGGTGTGAGGAATCATGCTGCTCAGCTGGCAATAATCAAGCAGCTGAGCAGGCAGGAATTACGCAGCACAGCTGGCAATTGTCAAGCAGATGACAGGCAGGAATCGTGCAGCTCAGCTGGCAATTGTCAAGCAGATGAGCAGACAGTAATCACGCAGCTCAGCAGGCCCAGATCACGTGACTGAGCATGCACTGTTCACGTGGCTGATCATACACTGATCACGTGATGATCATGCACTGATCACTTGGATATCATGCACTGATCACGTGGCTGATCATACACTGTTCACGTGTCTGACCATGCACTGATCACGTGGCTGATCATACACTGCTCACGTAACTGATCATGCACTGATCACGTGGCTATCATGCTCTGCTCACGTGGCTGATCATGCAACGATCACGTAGCAACCATGTACTGGTCACGTGACTGATCATGCACTGATCACGTAATTGATCCTGCACTGATCACGTGGCTCATCACGCACTGATCACGTGGCTGATCACACACGTATCACGTGACTAATCATGCACTGATCACGTGGCTATCATGCACTGATCACGTGGCTATCATGCACTGATAACGTGGCTGATCATGCAATGATCACGGAGCTGCCATGCACTGGTCACGTGACTGATCATGCACTGATCAGGTAATTGATCATGCACTGATCATGTGACTGATCATGCACAAATCACGTAACTGATCATGCAGAGATCACGTGACTGATCATGCACTGATCACGTGGCTATCATGCACTGCTCACGTGGCTGATCATGCAATGATCACGCAGCTACCATGTACTTGTCACATGACTGATCATGCACTGATCACATAATTGATCATGCACTGATCACCTGGCTTATCATGCATTGATCATGTGACTGACCATATGCTGATCATGTTTGGTGTCACACACTGATCATGTGCCTATGGAGGCAATGAACATAGAGCTGAGTAGGCAGGAATCAGTCAGCAGGCTATAACCATGTAATTCACCTCTGAGAAATCATGCTGCTGAGCTGGCAATAATCAAGTAGATGAGCAGGCAGGAATTACGCAGCACAGGTGGCAATTGTCAAGCAGCTGACAGGCAGGAATCGTGCAGCTCAGCTGGCAATTGTCAAGCAGATGAGCAGACAGTAATCACGCAGCTCAGCAGGCCCTGATCACGTGACTGAGCATGCACTGTTCACGTGGCTGATCACACACCTATCACATGACTGATCATGCACTGATCATGTGAATGATCATGCACTGATCACGTGGCTATCATGCACTGATCACTTGGCTGGACATACACTGATCACGTGCCTGGTCATGCACTGATCACGTGGCTGATCATGCACTGATCACGTGACTCTGATCATGCACTGATCACGTGGCTATCATGCACTGCTCACGTGGCTGATCATGCCATGATCACGCAGCTACCATGTACTGGTCACATGACTGATCATGCACTGATCACGTGACTGATCATGCAGTGATCACGTGGCTATCATGAACTACTCACGTGGCTGATCATGCAATGATCATGTAGCTACCATGTACAGGTCACGTGAATGATCATACACCCATCAGGTGACTGATCATGCACTGATCACGTGGCTCTCATGCACTGATCACGAGACTGATCATGCACTGTTCACGTCTATATCATGCACTGATCACATGACTGCCCGTGCACTGATCACGTGGATGATCATACACTAATCTTGTGACAGATCATGCACTGATCACGTGGCTGATCATGCACTGATACCGTGACTGAGCATGGACTGATCACATGACTATCATGTAGTGATCACGTGACTTAATGGCGCTGATCATGTGACTGATCATGCGCTGATCATGTTTGCTATCATACACTGATCATGTGCCTCTGGAGGCAATAAACAAAGAGCTGAGTAGGCACGAATCAAACAGTCAGCAGGCAATAATCATGGAACTCAGGTGTGAGGAATCATGCTGCTCAGCTGGCAATAATCAAGCAGCTGAGCAGGCAGGAATTACGCAGCACAGCTGGCAATTGTCAAGCAGATGACAGGCAGGAATCGTGCAGCTCAGCTGGCAATTGACAAGCAGATGAGCAGACAGTAATCACGCAGCTCAGCAGGCCCAGATCACGGGACTGAGCATACACTGTTCACGTGGCTGATCATACACTGATCACGTGATGATCATGCACTGATCACTTGGATATCATGCACTGATCACGTGGCTGATCATCCACTGTTCACGTGTCTGACCATGCACTGATCACGTGGCTGATCATACACTGCTCACGTAACTGATCATGCACTGATCACGTGGCTATCATGCACTGATCACGTGGCTGAACATGCACTGTTCACGTGGCTGATCACACACCTGTCACGTGACATATCATGCACTGATCACGTGGCACTCATGCACTGATCACGTGGCTGATCATACTCTGCTCACGTAACTCATGCACACATCACGTGGCTATCATGCACTGCTCACGTGGCTCGTCATGGAATGATCACGTAGCAACCATATACTGGTAACGTGACTGATCATGCA
Source organism: Bos javanicus (assembly GCF_032452875.1). NCBI lineage: Eukaryota > Metazoa > Chordata > Mammalia > Artiodactyla > Bovidae > Bos > Bos javanicus. Next base: position 176,433 of record NW_026893899.1, on the reverse strand, counting down.
AAGATCACGTAAATGATCATGCACTGGTCACGTGACTGATCATGTACTGATCACGTGACTGATCATGCACTGACCACGTGGCTATCATGCTCTGCTCACGTGGCTGATCATGCAATGATCACGTAGCAACCATGTACTGGTAACGTGACTGATCATGCACTGATCACGTAATTGATCCTGCACTGATCACGTGGCTCATCATGCACTGATCACGTGGCTGATCACACATGTATCACGTGACTGATCATGCACTGATCACGTGGCTGTCATGCACTGATCACGTGGATATCATGCACTGATCACGTGGCTGATCACACACTATCACATGACTGATCATGCACTGATCACGTGGCTATCATGCACTGATCACGTGGCTATCATGCACTGATCATGTGGCTGATCAGGCAATGATCACGTAGCTACCATGTACTGGTCACGTGACTGATCATGCACTGATCACGTAATTGATCATGCACTGATCATGTGGCTGATCATGCACTGATCACGTGGCTGATCATACACTGATCACATAACTGATCATGCACTGATCATGTGACTGATCATGCACTGATTACGTGGCTATCATGCACTGATCACTTGGCTGGACATACACTGATCACATGCCTGGTCATGCACTGATCACGTGGCTGATCATGCAGTGATCACGTGGCTGTCATGAACTACTCACGTGGCTGATCATGCAATGATCACGTAACTACCATGTACAGGTCACGTGAATGATCATACACCCATCAGGTGACTGATCATGCACTGATCACGTGGCTATCATGCACTGATCGCGAGACTGATCATGCACTGTTCAGGTCTATATCATGCACTGATCACATGACTGCCCGTGCACTGATCACGTGGATGATCATACACTAATCTTGTGACAGATCATGCACTGATCACGTGGCTGATCATGCACTTATACCGTGACTGAGCATGGACTGATCACATGACTATCATGTAGTGATCACGTGACTTAATGGCGCTGATCATGTGACTGATCATGCGCTGATCTTGTTTGCTATCATACACTGATCATGTGCCTCTGGAGGAAATAAACAAAGAGCTGAGTAGGCATGAATCAAACATTCAGCAGGCAATAATCATGGAACACAGGTGTGAGGAATCATGCTGCTCAGCTGGCAATAATCAAGCAGCTGAGCAGGCAGGAATTACGCAGCACAACTGGCAATTGTCAAGCAGATGACAAGCAGGAATCGTGCAGCTCAGCTGGCAATTGTCAAGCAGATGAGCAGACAGTAATCACGCAGCTCAGCAGGCCCAGATCACGTGACTGAGCATGCACTGTTCACGTGGCTGATCATACACTGAGCACGTGATGATCATGCACTGATCACTTGGATATCATGCACTGATCACGTGGCTGATCATACACTGTTCACGTGTCGGACCATGCACTGATCACGTGGCTGATCATAAACTGCTCACGTAACTGATCATGCACTGATCACGTGGCTATCATGCTCTGCTCACGTGGCTGATCATGCAACGATCACGTAGCAACCATGTACTGGTCACGTGACTGATCATGCACTGATCACGTAATTGATCCTGGACTGATCACGTGGCTCATCACGCACTGATCACGTGGCTGATCACACATGTATCACGTGAATGACCATGCACTGATCACGTGGCTCTCATGCACTGATCACGTGGCTGATCATGCACTGATCACGTGACTGATCATGCACTGATCTCGTGTCTGATCATGCACTGATCACGTGGCTATCATGCACTGCTCACGTGGCTGATCATGCCATGATCACGCAGCTACCATGTACTGGTCACATGACTGATCATGCACTGATCACGTGACTGATCATGCAGTGATCACGTGGCGATCATGAACTACTCACGTGGCTGATCATGCAATGATCACGAGACTGATCATGCACTGTTCACGTCTATATCATGCACTGATAACATGACTGCCCGTGCACTGATCACGTGGATGATCATACACTAATCTTGTGACAGATCATGCACTGATCACGTGGCTGATCATGCACTGATACCGTGACTGAGCATGGACTGATCACATGACTATTATGTAGTGATCACGTGACTTAATGGCGCTGATCATGTGACTGATCATGCGCTGATCATGTTTGCTATCATACAGTGATCATGTGCCTCTGGAGGCAATAAACAAAGAGCTGAGTAGGCACGAATCAAACAGTCAGCAGGCAATAATCATGGAACACAGGTGTGAGGAATCATGCTGCTCAGCTGGCAATAATCAAGCAGCTGAGCAGGCAGGAATTACGCAGCACAGCTGGCAATTGTCAAGCAGATGACAGGCAGGAATCGTGCAGCTCAGCTGGAAATTGTCAAGCAGATGAGCAGACAGTAATCACGCAGCTCAGCAGGCCCAGATCACGTGACTGAGAATGCACTGTTCACGTGGCTGATCATACACTGATCACGTGATGATCATGCACTGATCATGTGGATATCATGCACTGATCACGTGGCTGATCATACACTGTTCACGTGTTTGACCATGCACTGATCACGTGGCTGATCATACACTGCTCAGGTAACTGATCATGCACTGATCACGTGGCTATCATGCACTGATCACGTGGCTGAACATGCACTGTTCACGTGGCTGATCACACACCTGTCACGTGACATATCATGCACTGATCACGTGGCACTCATGCACTGATCACGTGGCTGATCATACTCTGCTCACGTAACTCATGCACACATCACGTGGCTATCATGCTCTGCTCACGTGGCTGATCATGCAAGGATCACTTAGCAACCATGTACTGGTCACGTGACTGATCATGCACTGATCACGTAATTGATTCTGCACTGATCAAGTGGCTCATCATGCACTGATCACGTGATGATCATGCACTGATCATGTGGATATCATGCACTGATCACGTGGCTGATCATACACTGTTCACGTGTTTGACCATGCACTGATCACGTGGCTGATCATACACTGCTCAGGTAACTGATCATGCACTGATCACGTGGCAATCATGCACTGATCACTTGGTTGAACATGCACTGTTCACGTGGCTGATCACACACCTGTCACGTGACATATCATGCACTGATCACGTGGCACTCATGCACTGATCACGTGGCTGATCATACTCTGCTCACGTAACTCATGCACACATCACGTGGCTATCATGCACTGCTCACGTGGCTCGTCATGGAATGATCACGTAGCTACCATATACTGGTCATGTGACTGATCATGCACAGATCACGTCAATTATCATGCACTGTTCAAGTGACTGATCATGTACTGATCACGTGACTGATCATGCACTGATCACGTGGCTATCATGCTCTGCTCATGTGGCTGATCATGCAAGGATCACGTAGCAACCATGTACTTGTCACGTGACTGATCATGCACTGATCACGTAATTGATCCTGCACTGATCACGTGGCTCATCATGCGCTGATCACGTGGCTGATCACACATGTATCACGTGACTGATCATGCACTGATCACGTGGCTCTCATGCACTGATCATGTGGCTATCATGCACTGATCACGTAGCTATCATGAACTGATCACGTGGCTGATCACGCAATGATCACGTAGCTGCCATGTACTGGTCACGTGACTGATCATGCACTGATCACGTAATTGATCCTGCACTGATCACATGGCTCATCACGCACTGATCCGGTGGCTGATCACACTCGTATCACGTGACTGATCATGTACAGATCACGTAAATAATCATGAAGTGATCACGTGGCTATCCTGCACTGATCACGTGGATAACATGCACTGATCACGTGGCTGATCACACACGTATCACGTGACTAATCATGCACTGATCACGTGGCTATCATGCACTGATCACGTGGCTATCATGCACTGATCACGTGGCTGATCATGCAATGATCACGGACCTGCCATGCACTGGTCACGTGACTGATCATGCACTGATCAGGTAATTGATCATGCACTGATCATGTGACTGATCATGCACAGATCACGTGACTGATCATGCAGAGATCACGTGACTGATCATGCACTGATCACGTGGCTATCATGCACTGCTCACTTGGCTGATCATGCAATGATCACGCAGCTACCATGTACTTGTCACATGACTGATCATGCACTGATCACATAATTGATCATGCACTGATCACCTGGCTTATCATGCATTGATCATGTGACTGATCATGTGCTGATCATGTTTGGTGTCACACACTGATCATGTGCCTATGGAGGCAATGAACATAGAGCTGAGTATGCAGGAATCAGTCAGCAGGCTATAATCATGTAATTCACCTCTGAGAAATCATGCTGCTGAGCTGGCAATAATCAAGTAGATGAGCAGGCAGGAATTACGCAGCACAGGTGGCAATTGTCAAGCAGCTGACAGGCAGGAATCGTGCAGCTCAGCTGGCAATTGTCAAGCAGATGAGCAGACAGTAATCACGCAGCTCAGCAGGCCCTGATCACGTGACTGAGCATGCACTGTTCACGTGGCTGATCACACACTGATCACATGACTGATCATGCACTGATCATGTGACTGATCATGCACTGATCACGTGGCTATCATGCACTGATCACTTGGCTGGACATACACTGATCACGTGCCTGGTCATGCACTGATCACGTGGCTGATCATGCACTGATCACGTGACTGATCATGCACTGATCTCGTGTCTGATCACGTACTGATCACGTGGCTATCATGCACTGCTCACGTGGCTGATCATGCCATGATCACGCAGCTACCATGTACTGGTCACATGACTGATCATGCACTGATCACGTGACTGATCATGCAGTGATCACGTGGCTATCATGAACTACTCACGTGGCTGATCATGCAATGATCATGTAGCTACCATGTACAGGTCACGTGAATGATCATACACCCATCAGGTGACTGATCATGCACTGATCACGTGGCTATCATGCACTGATCACGAGACTGATCATGCACTGTTCACGTCTATATCATGCACTGATCACATGACTGCCCGTGCACTGATCACGTGGATGATCATACACTAATCTTGTGACAGATCATGCACTGATCACGTGGCTGATCATGCACTGATACCGTGAGTGAGCATGGACTGATCACATGACTATCATGTAGTGATCACGTGACTTAATGGCGCTGATCATGTGACTGATCATGCGCTGATCATGTTTGCTATCATACACTGATCATGTGCCTCTGGAGGCAATAAACAAAGAGCTGAGTAGGCACGAATCAAACAGTCAGCAGGCAATAATCATGGAACTCAGGTGTGAGGAATCATGCTGCTCAGCTGGCAATAATCAAGCAGCTGAGCAGGCAGGAATTACGCAGCACAGCTGGCAATTGTCAAGCAGATGACAGGCAGGAATCGTGCAGCTCAGCTGGCAATTGACAAGCAGATGAGCAGACAGTAATCACGCAGCTCAGCAGGCCCAGATCACGGGACTGAGCATGCACTGTTCACGTGGCTGATCATACACTGATCACGTGATGATCATGCACTGATCACTTGGATATCATGCACTGATCACGTGGCTGATCATCCACTGTTCACGTGTCTGACCATGCACTGATCACGTGGCTGATCATACACTGCTCACGTAACTGATCATGCACTGATCACGTGGCTATCATGCACTGATCACGTGGCTGAACATGCACTGTTCACGTGGCTGATCACACACCTGTCACGTGACATATCATGCACTGATCACGTGGCACTCATGCACTGATCACGTGGCTGATCATACTCTGCTCACGTAACTCATGCACACATCACGTGGCTATCATGCACTGCTCACGTGGCTCGTCATGGAATGATCACGTAGCAACCATATACTGGTAACGTGACTGATCATGCAAAGATCACGTAAATGATCATGCACTGGTCACGTGACTGATCATGTACTGATCACGTGACTGATCATGCACTGACCACGTGGCTATCATGCTCTGCTCACGTGGCTGATCATGCAATGATCACGTAGCAACCATGTACTGGTAACGTGACTGATCATGCACTGATCACGTAATTGATCCTGCACTGATCACGTGGCTCATCATGCACTGATCACGTGGCTGATCACACATGTATCACGTGACTGATCATGCACTGATCACGTGGCTGTCATGCACTGATCACGTGGATATCATGCACTGATCACGTGGCTGATCACACACGTATCACATGACTGATCATGCACTGATCACGTGGCTATTATGCACTGATCACGTGGCTATCATGCACTGATCATGTGGCTGATCAGGCAATGATCACGTAGCTACCATGTACTGGTCACGTGACTGATCATGCACTGATCACGTAATTGATCATGCACTGATCATGTGGCTGATCATGCACTGATCACGTGGCTGATCATACACTGATCACATAACTGATCATGCACTGATCATGTGACTGATCATGCACTGATTACGTGGCTATCATGCACTGATCACTTGGCTGGACATACACTGATCACATGCCTGGTCATGCACTGATCACGTGGCTGATCATGCAGTGATCACGTGGCTGTCATGAACTACTCACGTGGCTGATCATGCAATGATCACGTAACTACCATGTACAGGTCACGTGAATGATCATACACCCATCAGGTGACTGATCATGCACTGATCACGTGGCTATCATGCACTGATCGCGAGACTGATCATGCACTGTTCAGGTCTATATCATGCACTGATCACATGACTGCCCGTGCACTGATCACGTGGATGATCATACACTAATCTTGTGACAGATCATGCACTGATCACGTGGCTGATCATGCACTTATACCGTGACTGAGCATGGACTGATCACATGACTATCATGTAGTGATCACGTGACTTAATGGCGCTGATCATGTGACTGATCATGCGCTGATCTTGTTTGCTATCATACACTGATCATGTGCCTCTGGAGGAAATAAACAAAGAGCTGAGTAGGCATGAATCAAACATTCAGCAGGCAATAATCATGGAACACAGGTGTGAGGAATCATGCTGCTCAGCTGGCAATAATCAAGCAGCTGAGCAGGCAGGAATTACGCAGCACAACTGGCAATTGTCAAGCAGATGACAAGCAGGAATCGTGCAGCTCAGCTGGCAATTGTCAAGCAGATGAGCAGACAGTAATCACGCAGCTCAGCAGGCCCAGATCACGTGACTGAGCATGCACTGTTCACGTGGCTGATCATACACTGAGCACGTGATGATCATGCACTGATCACTTGGATATCATGCACTGATCACGTGGCTGATCATACACTGTTCACGTGTCGGACCATGCACTGATCACGTGGCTGATCATAAACTGCTCACGTAACTGATCATGCACTGATCACGTGGCTATCATGCTCTGCTCACGTGGCTGATCATGCAACGATCACGTAGCAACCATGTACTGGTCACGTGACTGATCATGCACTGATCACGTAATTGATCCTGGACTGATCACGTGGCTCATCACGCACTGATCACGTGGCTGATCACACATGTATCACGTGAATGACCATGCACTGATCACGTGGCTCTCATGCACTGATCACGTGGCTGATCATGCACTGATCACGTGACTGATCATGCACTGATCTCGTGTCTGATCATGCACTGATCACGTGGCTATCATGCACTGCTCACGTGGCTGATCATGCCATGATCACGCAGCTACCATGTACTGGTCACATGACTGATCATGCACTGATCACGTGACTGATCATGCAGTGATCACGTGGCGATCATGAACTACTCACGTGGCTGATCATGCAATGATCACGAGACTGATCATGCACTGTTCACGTCTATATCATGCACTGATAACATGACTGCCCGTGCACTGATCACGTGGATGATCATACACTAATCTTGTGACAGATCATGCACTGATCACGTGGCTGATCATGCACTGATACCGTGACTGAGCATGGACTGATCACATGACTATTATGTAGTGATCACGTGACTTAATGGCGCTGATCATGTGACTGATCATGCGCTGATCATGTTTGCTATCATACAGTGATCATGTGCCTCTGGAGGCAATAAACAAAGAGCTGAGTAGGCACGAATCAAACAGTCAGCAGGCAATAATCATGGAACACAGGTGTGAGGAATCATGCTGCTCAGCTGGCAATAATCAAGCAGCTGAGCAGGCAGGAATTACGCAGCACAGCTGGCAATTGTCAAGCAGATGACAGGCAGGAATCGTGCAGCTCAGCTGGAAATTGTCAAGCAGATGAGCAGACAGTAATCACGCAGCTCAGCAGGCCCAGATCACGTGACTGAGAATGCACTGTTCACGTGGCTGATCATACACTGATCACGTGATGATCATGCACTGATCATGTGGATATCATGCACTGATCACGTGGCTGATCATACACTGTTCACGTGTTTGACCATGCACTGATCACGTGGCTGATCATACACTGCTCAGGTAACTGATCATGCACTGATCACGTGGCTATCATGCACTGATCACGTGGCTGAACATGCACTGTTCACGTGGCTGATCACACACCTGTCACGTGACATATCATGCACTGATCACGTGGCACTCATGCACTGATCACGTGGCTGATCATACTCTGCTCACGTAACTCATGCACACATCACGTGGCTATCATGCTCTGCTCACGTGGCTGATCATGCAAGGATCACTTAGCAACCATGTACTGGTCACGTGACTGATCATGCACTGATCACGTAATTGATTCTGCACTGATCAAGTGGCTCATCATGCACTGATCACGTGATGATCATGCACTGATCATGTGGATATCATGCACTGATCACGTGGCTGATCATACACTGTTCACGTGTTTGACCATGCACTGATCACGTGGCTGATCATACACTGCTCAGGTAACTGATCATGCACTGATCACGTGGCAATCATGCACTGATCACTTGGTTGAACATGCACTGTTCACGTGGCTGATCACACACCTGTCACGTGACATATCATGCACTGATCACGTGGCACTCATGCACTGATCACGTGGCTGATCATACTCTGCTCACGTAACTCATGCACACATCACGTGGCTATCATGCACTGCTCACGTGGCTCGTCATGGAATGATCACGTAGCTACCATATACTGGTCATGTGACTGATCATGCACAGATCACGTCAATTATCATGCACTGTTCAAGTGACTGATCATGTACTGATCACGTGACTGATCATGCACTGATCACGTGGCTATCATGCTCTGCTCATGTGGCTGATCATGCAAGGATCACGTAGCAACCATGTACTTGTCACGTGACTGATCATGCACTGATCACGTAATTGATCCTGCACTGATCACGTGGCTCATCATGCGCTGATCACGTGGCTGATCACACATGTATCACGTGACTGATCATGCACTGATCACGTGGCTCTCATGCACTGATCATGTGGCTATCATGCACTGATCACGTAGCTATCATGAACTGATCACGTGGCTGATCACGCAATGATCACGTAGCTACCATGTACTGGTCACGTGACTGATCATGCACTGATCACGTAATTGATCCTGCACTGATCACATGGCTCATCACGCACTGATCCGGTGGCTGATCACACTCGTATCACGTGACTGATCATGTACAGATCACGTAAATAATCATAAAGTGATCACGTGGCTATCCTGCACTGATCACGTGGATAACATGCACTGATCACGTGGCTGATCACACACGTATCACGTGACTAATCATGCACTGATCACGTGGCTATCATGCACTGATCACGTGGCTATCATGCACTGATCACGTGGCTGATCATGCAATGATCACGGAGCTGCCATGCACTGGTCACGTGACTGATCATGCACTGATCAGGTAATTGATCATGCACTGATCATGTGACTGATCATGCACAGATCACGTAACTGATCATGCAGAGATCACGTGACTGATCATGCACTGATCACGTGGCTATCATGCACTGCTCACGTGGCTGATCATGCAATGATCACGCAGCTACCATGTACTTGTCACATGACTGATCATGCACTGATCACATAATTGATCATGCACTGATCACCTGGCTTATCATGCATTGATCATGTGACTGATCATGTGCTGATCATGTTTGGTGTCACACACTGATCATGTGCCTATGGAGGCAATGAACATAGAGCTGAGTAGGCAGGAATCAGTCAGCAGGCTATAATCATGTAATTCACCTCTGAGAAATCATGCTGCTGAGCTGGCAATAATCAAGTAGATGAGCAGGCAGGAATTACGCAGCACAGGTGGCAATTGTCAAGCAGCTGACAGGCAGGAATCGTGCAGCTCAGCTGGCAATTGTCAAGCAGATGAGCAGACAGTAATCACGCAGCTCAGCAGGCCCTGATCACGTGACTGAGCATGCACTGTTCACGTGGCTGATCACACACCTATCACATGACTGATCATGCACTGATCATGTGAATGATCATGCACTGATCACGTGGCTATCATGCACTGATCACTTGGCTGGACATACACTGATCACGTGCCTGGTCATGCACTGATCACGTGGCTGATCATGCACTGATCACGTGACTGATCATGCACTGATCTCGTCTCTGATCACGTACTGATCACGTGGCTATCATGCACTGCTCACGTGGCTGATCATGCCATGATCACGCAGCTACCATGTACTGGTCACATGACTGATCATGCACTGATCACGTGACTGATCATGCAGTGATCACGTGGCTATCATGAACTACTCACGTGGCTGATCATGCAATGATCATGTAGCTACCATGTACAGGTCACGTGAATGATCATACACCCATCAGGTGACTGATCATGCACTGATCACGTGGCTCTCATGCACTGATCACGAGACTGATCATGCACTGTTCACGTCTATATCATGCACTGATCACATGACTGCCCGTGCACTGATCACGTGGATGATCATACACTAATCTTGTGACAGATCATGCACTGATCACGTGGCTGATCATGCACTGATACCGTGAGTGAGCATGGACTGATCACATGACTATCATGTAGTGATCACGTGACTTAATGGCGCTGATCATGTGACTGATCATGCGCTGATCATGTTTGCTATCATACACTGATCATGTGCCTCTGGAGGCAATAAACAAAGAGCTGAGTAGGCACGAATCAAACAGTCAGCAGGCAATAATCATGGAACTCAGGTGTGAGGAATCATGCTGCTCAGCTGGCAATAATCAAGCAGCTGAGCAGGCAGGAATTACGCAGCACAGCTGGCAATTGTCAAGCAGATGACAGGCAGGAATCGTGCAGCTCAGCTGGCAATTGACAAGCAGATGAGCAGACAGTAATCACGCAGCTCAGCAGGCCCAGATCACGGGACTGAGCATGCACTGTTCACGTGGCTGATCATACATTGATCACGTGATGATCATGCACTGATCACTTGGATATCATGCACTGATCACGTGGCTGATCATCCACTGTTCACGTGTTTGACCATGCACTGATCACGTGGCTGATCATACACTGCTCACGTAACTGATCATGCACTGATCACGTGGCTATCATGCACTGATCACGTGGCTGAACATGCACTGTTCACGTGGCTGATCACACACCTGTCACGTGACATATCATGCACTGATCACGTGGCACTCATGCACTGATCACGTGGCTGATCATACTCTGCTCACGTAACTCATGCACACATCACGTGGCTATCATGCACTGCTCACGTGGCTCGTCATGGAATGATCACGTAGCAACCATATACTGGTAACGTGACTGATCATGCAAAGATCACGTAAATGATCATGCACTGGTCACGTGACTGATCATGTACTGATCACGTGACTGATCATGCACTGACCACGTGGCTATCATGCTCTGCTCACGTGGCTGATCATGCAATGATCACGTAGCAACCATGTACTGGTAACGTGACTGATCATGCACTGATCACGTAATTGATCCTGCACTGATCACGTGGCTCATCATGCACTGATCACGTGGCTGATCACACATGTATCACGTGACTGATCATGCACTGATCACGTGGCTGTCATGCACTGATCACGTGGATATCATGCACTGATCACGTGGCTGATCACACACGTATCACATGACTGATCATGCACTGATCACGTGGCTATTATGCACTGATCACGTGGCTATCATGCACTGATCATGTGGCTGATCAGGCAATGATCACGTAGCTACCATGTACTGGTCACGTGACTGATCATGCACTGATCACGTAATTGATCATGCACTGATCATGTGGCTGATCATGCACTGATCACGTGGCTGATCATACACTGATCACATAACTGATCATGCACTGATCATGTGACTGATCATGCACTGATTACGTGGCTATCATGCACTGATCACTTGGCTGGACATACACTGATCACATGCCTGGTCATGCACTGATCACGTGGCTGATCATGCAGTGATCACGTGGCTGTCATGAACTACTCACGTGGCTGATCATGCAATGATCACGTAACTACCATGTACAGGTCACGTGAATGATCATACACCCATCAGGTGACTGATCATGCACTGATCACGTGGCTATCATGCACTGATCGCGAGACTGATCATGCACTGTTCAGGTCTATATCATGCACTGATCACATGACTGCCCGTGCACTGATCACGTGGATGATCATACACTAATCTTGTGACAGATCATGCACTGATCACGTGGCTGATCATGCACTGATACCGTGACTGAGCATGGACTGATCACATGACTATCATGTAGTGATCACGTGACTTAATGGCGCTGATCATGTGCTGATCATGCGCTGATCTTGTTTGCTATCATACACTGATCATGTGCCTCTGGAGGCAATAAACAAAGAGCTGAGTAGGCATGAATCAAACATTCAGCAGGCAATAATCATGGAACACAGGTGTGAGGAATCATGCTGCTCAGCTGGCAATAATCAAGCAGCTGAGCAGGCAGGAATTACGCAGCACAGCTGGCAATTGTCAAGCAGATGACAGGCAGGAATCGTGCAGCTCAGCTGGCAATTGTCAAGCAGATGAGCAGACAGTAATCACGCAGCTCAGCAGGCCCAGATCACGTGACTGAGCATGCACTGTTCACGTGGCTGATCATACACTGATCACGTGATGATCATGCACTGATCACTTGGATATCATGCACTGATCACGTGGCTGATCATACACTGTTCACGTGTCTGACCATGCACTGATCACGTGGCTGATCATACACTGCTCACGTAACTGATCATGCACTGATCACGTGGCTATCATGCTCTGCTCACGTGGCTGATCATGCAGCGATCACGTAGCAACCATGTACTGGTCACGTGACTGATCATGCACTGATCACGTAATTGATCCTGCACTGATCACGTGGCTCATCACGCACTGATCACGTGGCTGATCACACACGTATCACGTGACTAATCATGCACTGATCACGTGGCTATCATGCACTGATCACGTGGCTATCATGCACTGATAACGTGGCTGATCATGCAATGATCACGGAGCTGCCATGCACTGGTCACGTGACTGATCATGCACTGATCAGGTAATTGATCATGCACTGATCATGTGACTGATCATGCACAAATCACGTAACTGATCATGCAGAGATCACGTGACTGATCATGCACTGATCACGTGGCTATCATGCACTGCTCACGTGGCTGATCATGCAATGATCACGCAGCTACCATGTACTTGTCACATGACTGATCATGCACTGATCACATAATTGATCATGCACTGATCACCTGGCTTATCATGCATTGATCATGTGACTGACCATATGCTGATCATGTTTGGTGTCACACACTGATCATGTGCCTATGGAGGCAATGAACATAGAGCTGAGTAGGCAGGAATCAGTCAGCAGGCTATAACCATGTAATTCACCTCTGAGAAATCATGCTGCTGAGCTGGCAATAATCAAGTAGATGAGCAGGCAGGAATTACGCAGCACAGGTGGCAATTGTCAAGCAGCTGACAGGCAGGAATCGTGCAGCTCAGCTGGCAAATGTCAAGCAGATGAGCAGACAGTAATCACGCAGCTCAGCAGGCCCTGATCACGTGACTGAGCATGCACTGTTCACGTGGCTGATCACACACCTATCACATGACTGATCATGCACTGATCATGTGAATGATCATGCACTGATCACGTGGCTATCATGCACTGATCACTTGGCTGACATACACTGATCACGTGCCTGGTCATGCACTGATCACGTGGCTGATCATGCACTGATCACGTGACTGATCATGCACTGATCTCGTCTCTGATCACGTACTGATCACGTGGCTATCATGCACTGCTCACGTGGCTGATCATGCACTGATCACGTGCCTGGTCATGCACTGATCACGTGGCTGATCATGCACTGATCACGTGACTGATCATGCAGTGATCACGTGGCTATCATGAACTACTCACGTGGCTGATCATGCAATGATCATGTAGCTACCATGTACAGGTCACGTGAATGATCATACACCCATCAGGTGACTGATCATGCACTGATCACGTGGCTCTCATGCACTGATCACGAGACTGATCATGCACTGTTCACGTCTATATCATGCACTGATCACATGACTGCCCGTGCACTGATCACGTGGATGATCATACACTAATCTTGTGACAGATCATGCACTGATCACGTGGCTGATCATGCACTGATACCGTGACTGAGCATGGACTGATCACATGACTATCATGTAGTGATCACGTGACTTAATGGCGCTGATCATGTGACTGATCATGCGCTGATCATGTTTGCTATCATACACTGATCATGTGCCTCTGGAGGCAATAAACAAAGAGCTGAGTAGGCACGAATCAAACAGTCAGCAGGCAATAATCATGGAACTCAGGTGTGAGGAATCATGCTGCTCAGCTGGCAATAATCAAGCAGCTGAGCAGGCAGGAATTACGCAGCACAGCTGGCAATTGTCAAGCAGATGACAGGCAGGAATCGTGCAGCTCAGCTGGCAATTGACAAGCAGATGAGCAGACAGTAATCACGCAGCTCAGCAGGCCCAGATCACGGGACTGAGCATACACTGTTCACGTGGCTGATCATACACTGATCACGTGATGATCATGCACTGATAACTTGGATATCATGCACTGATCACGTGGCTGATCATCCACTGTTCACGTGTCTGACCATGCACTGATCACGTGGCTGATCATACACTGCTCACGTAACTGATCATGCACTGATCACGTGGCTATCATGCACTGATCACGTGGCTGAACATGCACTGTTCACGTGGCTGATCACACACCTGTCACGTGACATATCATGCACTGATCACGTGGCACTCATGCACTGATCACGTGGCTGATCATACTCTGCTCACGTAACTCATGCACACATCACGTGGCTATCATGCACTGCTCACGTGGCTCGTCATGGAATGATCACGTAGCAACCATATACTGGTAACGTGACTGATCATGCAAAGATCACGTAAATGATAATGCACTGGTCACGTGACTGATCATGTACTGATCACGTGACTGATCATGCACTGACCACGTGGCTATCATGCTCTGCTCACGTGGCTGATCATGCAATGATCACGTAGCAACCATTTACTGGTAACGTGACTGATCATGCACTGATCACGTAATTGATCCTGCACTGATCACGTGGCTCATCATGCACTGATCACGTGGCTGATCACACATGTATCACGTGACTGATCATGCACTGATCACGTGGCTGTCATGCACTGATCACGTGGATATCATGCACTGATCACGTGGCTGATCACACACGTATCACATGACTGATCATGCACTGATCACGTGGCTATTATGCACTGATCACGTGGCTATCATGCACTGATCATGTGGCTGATCAGGCAATGATCACGTAGCTACCATGTACTGGTCACGTGACTGATCATGCACTGATCACGTAATTGATCATGCACTGATCATGTGGCTGATCATGCACTGATCACGTGGCTGATCATACACTGATCACATAACTGATCATGCACTGATCACGTGACTGATCATGCACTGATTACGTGGCTATCATGCACTGATCACTTGGCTGGACATACACTGATCACATGCCTGGTCATGCACTGATCACGTGGCTGATCATGCACTGATCACGTGGCTGTCATGAACTACTCACGTGGCTGATCATGCAATGATCACGTAACTACCATGTACAGGTCACGTGAATGATCATACACCCATCAGGTGACTGATCATGCACTGATCACGTGGCTATCATGCACTGATCACGAGACTGATCATGCACTGTTCAGGTCTATATCATGCACTGATCACATGACTGCCCGTGCACTGATCACGTGGATGATCATACACTAATCTTGTGACAGATCATGCACTGATCACGTGGCTGATCATGCACTGATACCGTGACTGAGCATGGACTGATCACATGACTATCATGTAGTGATCACGTGACTTAATGGCGCTGATCATGTGACTGATCATGCGCTGATCTTGTTTGCTATCATACACTGATCATGTGCCTCTGGAGGAAATAAACAAAGAGCTGAGTAGGCATGAATCAAACATTCAGCAGGCAATAATCATGGAACACAGGTGTGAGGAATCATGCTGCTCAGCTGGCAATAATCAAGCAGCTGAGCAGGCAGGAATTACGCAGCACAACTGGCAATTGTCAAGCAGATGACAAGCAGGAATCGTGCAGCTCAGCTGGCAATTGTCAAGCAGATGAGCAGACAGTAATCACGCAGCTCAGCAGGCCCAGATCACGTGACTGAGCATGCACTGTTCACGTGGCTGATCATACACTGAGCACGTGATGATCATGCACTGATCACTTGGATATCATGCACTGATCACGTGGCTGATCATACACTGTTCACGTGTCGGACCATGCACTGATCACGTGGCTGATCATAAACTGCTCACGTAACTGATCATGCACTGATCACGTGGCTATCATGCTCTGCTCACGTGGCTGATCATGCAACGATCACGTAGCAACCATGTACTGGTCACGTGACTGATCATGCACTGATCACGTAATTGATCCTGGACTGATCACGTGGCTCATCACGCACTGATCACGTGGCTGATCACACATGTATCACGTGAATGACCATGCACTGATCACGTGGCTCTCATGCACTGATCACGTGGCTGATCATGCACTGATCACGTGACTGATCATGCACTGATCTCGTGTCTGATCATGCACTGATCACGTGGCTATCATGCACTGCTCACGTGGCTGATCATGCCATGATCACGCAGCTACCATGTACTGGTCACATGACTGATCATGCACTGATCACGTGACTGATAATGCAGTGATCACGTGGCGATCATGAACTACTCACGTGGCTGATCATGCAATGATCACGAGACTGATCATGCACTGTTCACGTCTATATCATGCACTGATAACATGACTTCCCGTGCACTGATCACGTGGATGATCATACACTAATCTTGTGACAGATCATGCACTGATCACGTGGCTGATCATGCACTGATACCGTGACTGAGCATGGACTGATCACATGACTATTATGTAGTGATCACGTGACTTAATGGCGCTGATCATGTGACTGATTATGCGCTGATCATGTTTGCTATCATACAGTGATCATGTGCCTCTGGAGGCAATAAACAAAGAGCTGAGTAGGCACGAATCAAACAGTCAGCAGGCAATAATCATGGAACACAGGTGTGAGGAATCATGCTGCTCAGCTGGCAATAATCAAGCAGCTGAGCAGGCAGGAATTACGCAGCACAGCTGGCAATTGTCAAGCAGATGACAGGCAGGTATCGTGCAGCTCAGCTGGAAATTGTCAAGCAGATGAGCAGACAGTAATCACGCAGCTCAGCAGGCCCAGATCACGTGACTGAACATGCACTGTTCACGTGGCTGATCATACACTGATCACGTGATGATCATGCACTGATCATGTGGATATCATGCACTGATCACGTGGCTGATCATACACTGTTCACGTGTTTGACCATGCACTGATCACGTGGCTGATCATACACTGCTCAGGTAACTGATCATGCACTGATCACGTGGCTATCATGCACTGATCACGTGGCTGAACATGCACTGTTCACGTGGCTGATCACACACCTGTCACGTGACATATCATGCACTGATCACGTGGCACTCATGCACTAATCACGTGGCTGATCATACACTGCTCACGTAACTCATGCACACATCACGTGGCTATCATGCACAGCTCACGTGGCTCGTCATGGAATGATCACGTAGCTACCATATACTGGTCATGTGACTGATCATGCACAGATCACGTCAATGATCATGCACTGTTCAAGTGACTGATCATGTACTGATCACGTGACTGATCATGCACTGATCACGTGGCTATCATGCTCTGCTCATGTGGCTGATCATGCAAGGATCACGTAGCAACTATGTACTTGTCACGTGACTGATCATGCACTGATCACGTAATTGATCCTCCACTGATCACGTGGCTCATCATGCGCTGATCACGTGGCTGATCACACATGTATCACGTGACTGATCATGCACTGATCACGTGGCTCTCATGCCCTGATCATGTGGCTATCATGCACTGATCACGTAGCTATCATGAACTGATCACGTGGCTGATCACCCAATGATCACGTAGCTACCATGTACTGGTCATGTGACTGATCATGCACTGATCACGTAATTGATCCTGCACTGATCACATGGCTCATCCCGCACTGATCCGGTGGCTGATCACACTCGTATCACGTGACTGATCATGTACAGATCACGTAAATAATCATGAAGTGATCACGTGGCTATCCTGCACTGATCACGTGGATAACATGCACTGATCACGTGGCTGATCACACACGTATCACGTGACTAATCATGCACTGATCACGTGGCTATCATGCACTGATCACGTGGCTATCATGCACTGATCACGTGGCTGATCATGCAATGATCACGGAGCTGCCATGCACTGGTCACGTGACTGATCATGCACTGATCAGGTAATTGATCATGCACTGATCATGTGACTGATCATGCACAGATCACGTAACTGATCATGCAGAGATCACGTGACTGATCATGCACTGATCACGTGGCTATCATGCACTGCTCACGTGGCTGATCATGCAATGATCACGCAGCTACCATGTACTTGTCACATGACTGATCATGCACTGATCACATAATTGATCATGCACTGATCACCTGGCTTATCATGCATTGATCATGTGACTGATCATGTGCTGATCATGTTTGGTGTCACACACTGATCATGTGCCTATGGAGGCAATGAACATAGAGCTGAGTAGGCAGGAATCAGTCAGCAGGCTATAATCATGTAATTCACCTCTGAGAAATCATGCTGCTGAGCTGGCAATAATCAAGTAGATGAGCAGGCAGGAATTACGCAGCACAGGTGGCAATTGTCAAGCAGCTGACAGGCAGGAATCGTGCAGCTCAGCTGGCAATTGTCAAGCAGATGAGCAGACAGTAATCACGCAGCTCAGCAGGCCCTGATCAAGTGACTGAGCATGCACTGTTCACGTGGCTGATCACACACCTATCACATGACTGATCATGCACTGATCATGTGAATGATCATGCACTGATCACGTGGCTATCATGCACTGATCACTTGGCTGGACATACACTTATCACGTGCCTGGTCATGCACTGATCACGTGGCTGATCATGCACTGATCACGTGCCTGATCATGCACTGATCTCGTGTCTGATCATGCACTGATCACATGGCTATCATGAACTACTCACGTGGCTGATCATGCAATGATCATGTAGCTACCATGTACAGGTCACGTGAATGATCATACACCCATGAGGTGACTGATCATGCACTGATCACGTGGCTATCATGCACTGATCACGAGACTGATCATGCTCTGTTCACGTCTATATCATGCACTGATCACATGAATGCCCGTGCACTGATCACGTGGATGATCATACACTAATCTTGTGACAGATCATGCACTGATCACGTGGCTGATCATGCACTGATACCGTGACTGAGCATGGACTGATCACATGACTATCATGTAGTGATCACGTGACTTAATGGCGCTGATCATGTGACTGATCATGCGCTGATCATGTTTGCTATCATACACTGATCATGTGCCTCTGGAGGCAATAAACAAAGAGCTGAGTAGGCACGAATCAAACAGTCAGCAGGCAATAATCATGGAACTCAGGTGTGAGGAATCATGCTGCTCAGCTGGCAATAATCAAGCAGCTGAGCAGGCAGGAATTACGCAGCACAGCTGGCAATTGTCAAGCAGATGACAGGCAGGAATCGTGCAGCTCAGCTGGCAATTGTCAAGCAGATGAGCAGACAGTAATCACGCAGCTCAGCAGGCCCAGATCACGGGACTGAGCATGCACTGTTCACGTGGCTGATCATACACTGATCACGTGATGATCATGCACTGATCACTTGGATATCATGCACTGATCACGTGGCTGATCATACACTGTTCACGTGTCTGACCATGCACTGATCACGTGGCTGACCATACACTGCTCACGTAACTGATCATGCACTGATCACGTGGCTATCATGCACTGATCACGTGGCTGAACATGCACTGTTCACGTGGCTGATCACACACCTGTCACGTGACAAATCATGCACTGATCACGTGGCACTCATGCACTGATCACGTGGCTGATCATACTCTGCTCACGTAACTCATGCACACATCACGTGGCTATCATGCACTGCTCACGTGGCTCGTCATGGAATGATCACGTAGCAACCATATACTGGTAACGTGACTGATCATGCAAAGATCACGTAAATGATCATGCACTGGTCACGTGACTGATCATGTACTGATCACGTGACTGATCATGCACTGACCACGTGGCTATCATGCTCTTCTCACGTGGCTGATCATGCAAGGATCACGTAGCAACCATGTACTTGTCACGTGACTGATCATGCACTGATCACGTAATTGATCCTCCACTGATCACGTGGCTCATCATGCGCTGATCACGTGGCTGATCACACATGTATCACGTGACTGATCATGCACTGATCACGTGGCTCTCATGCATTGATCATGTGGCTATCATGCACTGATCACGTAGCTATCATGAACTGATCACGTGGCTGATCACCCAATGATCACGTAGCTACCATGTACTGGTCATGTGACTGATCATGCACTGATCACGTAATTGATCCTGCACTGATCACATGGCTCATCCCGCACTGATCCGGTGGCTGATCACACTCGTATCACGTGACTGATCATGTACAGATCACGTAAATAATCATGAAGTGATCACGTGGCTATCCTGCACTGATCACGTGGATAACATGCACTGATCACGTGGCTGATCACACACGTATCACGTGACTAATCATGCACTGATCACGTGGCTATCATGCACTGATCACGTGGCTATCATGCACTGATCACGTGGCTGATCATGCAATGATCACGGAGCTGCCATGCACTGGTCACGTGACTGATCATGCACTGATCAGGTAATTGATCATGCACTGATCATGTGACTGATCATGCACAGATCACGTGACTGATCATGCAGAGATCACGTGACTGATCATGCACTGATCACGTGGCTATCATGCACTGCTCACTTGGCTGATCATGCAATGATCACGCAGCTACCATGTACTTGTCACATGACTGATCATGCACTGATCACATAATTGATCATGCACTGATCACCTGGCTTATCATGCATTGATCATGTGACTGATCATGTGCTGATCATGTTTGGTGTCACACACTGATCATGTGCCTATGGAGGCAATGAACATAGAGCTGAGTAGGCAGGAATCAGTCAGCAGGCTATAATCATGTAATTCACCTCTGAGAAATCATGCTGCTGAGCTGGCAATAATCAAGTAGATGAGCAGGCAGGAATTACGCAGCACAGGTGGCAATTGTCAAGCAGCTTACAGGCAGGAATCGTGCAGCTCAGCTGGCAATTGTCAAGCAGATGAGCAGACAGTAATCACGCAGCTCAGCAGGCCCTGATCACGTGACTGAGCATGCACTGTTCACGTGGCTGATCACACACCTATCACATGACTGATCATGCACTGATCATGTGACTGATCATGCACTGATCACGTGGCTATCATGCACTGATCACTTGGCTGGACATACACTGATCACGTGCCTGGTCATGCACTGATCACGTGGCTCATCATGCACTGATCACGTGACTGATCATGCACTGATCTCGTGTCTGATCACGTACTGATCACGTAGCTATCATGCACTGCTCATGTGGCTGATCATGCGATGATCACGCAGCTACCATGTACTGGTCACATGACTGATCATGCACTGATTACGTGACTGATCATGCACTGATCTCGTGTCTGATCATGCACTGATCACGTGGCTATCATGCACTGCTCAGGTGGCTGATCATGTCATGATCACGCAGCTACCATGTACTGGTCACATGACTGATCATGCACTGATCACGTGACTGATCATGCAGTGATCACGTGGCTATCATGAACTACTCACGTGGCTGATCATGCAATGATCATGTAGCTACCATGTACAGGTCACGTGAATGATCATACACCCATCAGGTGACTGATCATGCACTGATCACGTGGCTATCATGCACTGATCACTAGACTGATCATGCACTGTTCAGGTCTATATAATGCACTGATCACATGACTGCCCGTGCACTGATCACGTGGATGATCATACACTAATCTTGTGACAGATCATGCACTGATCACGTGGCTGATCATGCACTGATACCGTGACTGAGCATGGACTGATCACATGACTATCATGTAGTGATCATGTGACTTAATGGCGCTGATCATGTGACTGATCATGCGCTGATCATGTTTGCTATCATACACTGATCATGTGCCTCTAGAGGCAATAAACAAAGAGCTGAGTAGGCACGAATCAAACAGTCAGCAGGCAATAATCATGGAACTCAGGTGTGAGGAATCATGCTGCTCAGCTGGCAATAATCAAGCAGCTGAGCAGGCAGGAATTACGCAGCACAGCTGGCAATTGTCAAGCAGATGACAGGCAGGAATCGTGCAGCTCAGCTGCAATTGTCAAGCAGATGACAGGCAGGAATCGTGCAGCTCAGCTGGCAATTGTCAAGCAGATGAGCAGACAGTAATCACGCAGCTCAGCAGGCCCAGATCACGTGACTGAGCATGCACTGTTCACGTGGCTGATCATACACTGAGCACGTGATGATCATGCACTGATCACTTGGATATCATGCACTGATCACGTGGCTGATCATACACTGTTCACGTGTCGGACCATGCACTGATCACGTGGCTGATCATAAACTGCTCACGTAACTGATCATGCACTGATCACGTGGCTATCATGCTCTGCTCACGTGGCTGATCATGCAACGATCACGTAGCAACCATGTACTGGTCACGTGACTGATCATGCACTGATCACGTAATTGATCCTGGACTGATCACGTGGCTCATCACGCACTGATCACGTGGCTGATCACACATGTATCACGTGAATGACCATGCACTGATCACGTGGCTCTCATGCACTGATCACGTGGCTGATCATGCACTGATCACGTGACTGATCATGCACTGATCTCGTGTCTGATCATGCACTGATCACGTGGCTATCATGCACTGCTCACGTGGCTGATCATGCAATGATCACGAGACTGATCATGCACTGTTCACGTCTATATCATGCACTGATAACATGACTGCCCGTGCACTGATCACGTGGATGATCATACACTAATCTTGTGACAGATCATGCACTGATCACGTGGCTGATCATGCACTGATACCGTGACTGAGCATGGACTGATCACATGACTATTATGTAGTGATCACGTGACTTAATGGCGCTGATCATGTGACTGATCATGCGCTGATCATGTTTGCTATCATACAGTGATCATGTGCCTCTGGAGGCAATAAACAAAGAGCTGAGTAGGCACGAATCAAACAGTCAGCAGGCAATAATCATGGAACACAGGTGTGAGGAATCATGCTGCTCAGCTGGCAATAATCAAGCAGCTGAGCAGGCAGGAATTACGCAGCACAGCTGGCAATTGTCAAGCAGATGACAGGCAGGAATCGTGCAGCTCAGCTGGAAATTGTCAAGCAGATGAGCAGACAGTAATCACGCAGCTCAGCAGGCCCAGATCACGTGACTGAGCATGCACTGTTCACGTGGCTGATCATACACTGATCACGTGATGATCATGCACTGATCACTTGGATATCATGCACTGATCACGTGGCTGATCATACACTGTTCACGTGTTTGACCATGCACTGATCACGTGGCTGATCATACACTGCTCAGGTAACTGATCATGCACTGATCACGTGGCTATCATGCACTGATCACGTGGCTGAACATGCACTGTTCACGTGGCTGATCACACACCTGTCACGTGACATATCATGCACTGATCACGTGGCACTCATGCACTGATCACGTGGCTGATCATACTCTGCTCACGTAACTCATGCACACATCACGTGGCTATCATGCTCTGCTCACGTGGCTGATCATGCAAGGATCACTTAGCAACCATGTACTGGTCACGTGACTGATCATGCACTGATCACGTAATTGATTCTGCACTGATCAAGTGGCTCATCATGCACTGATCACGTGATGATCATGCACTGATCATGTGGATATCATGCACTGATCACGTGGCTGATCATACACTGTTCACGTGTTTGACCATGCACTGATCACGTGGCTGATCATACACTGCTCAGGTAACTGATCATGCACTGATCACGTGGCAATCATGCACTGATCACTTGGTTGAACATGCACTGTTCACGTGGCTGATCACACACCTGTCACGTGACATATCATGCACTGATCACGTGGCACTCATGCACTGATCACGTGGCTGATCATACTCTGCTCACGTAACTCATGCACACATCACGTGGCTATCATGCACTGCTCACGTGGCTCGTCATGGAATGATCACGTAGCTACCATATACTGGTCATGTGACTGATCATGCACAGATCACGTCAATTATCATGCACTGTTCAAGTGACTGATCATGTACTGATCACGTGACTGATCATGCACTGATCACGTGGCTATCATGCTCTGCTCATGTGGCTGATCATGCAAGGATCACGTAGCAACCATGTACTTGTCACGTGACTGATCATGCACTGATCACGTAATTGATCCTGCACTGATCACGTGGCTCATCATGCGCTGATCACGTGGCTGATCACACATGTATCACGTGACTGATCATGCACTGATCACGTGGCTCTCATGCACTGATCATGTGGCTATCATGCACTGATCACGTAGCTATCATGAACTGATCACGTGGCTGATCACGCAATGATCACGTAGCTACCATGTACTGGTCACGTGACTGATCATGCACTGATCACGTAATTGATCCTGCACTGATCACATGGCTCATCACGCACTGATCCGGTGGCTGATCACACTCGTATCACGTGACTGATCATGTACAGATCACGTAAATAATCATAAAGTGATCACGTGGCTATCCTGCACTGATCACGTGGATAACATGCACTGATCACGTGGCTGATCACACACGTATCACGTGACTAATCATGCACTGATCACGTGGCTATCATGCACTGATCACGTGGCTATCATGCACTGATCACGTGGCTGATCATGCAATGATCACGGAGCTGCCATGCACTGGTCACGTGACTGATCATGCACTGATCAGGTAATTGATCATGCACTGATCATGTGACTGATCATGCACAGATCACGTAACTGATCATGCAGAGATCACGTGACTGATCATGCACTGATCACGTGGCTATCATGCACTGCTCACGTGGCTGATCATGCAATGATCACGCAGCTACCATGTACTTGTCACATGACTGATCATGCACTGATCACATAATTGATCATGCACTGATCACCTGGCTTATCATGCATTGATCATGTGACTGATCATGTGCTGATCATGTTTGGTGTCACACACTGATCATGTGCCTATGGAGGCAATGAACATAGAGCTGAGTAGGCAGGAATCAGTCAGCAGGCTATAATCATGTAATTCACCTCTGAGAAATCATGCTGCTGAGCTGGCAATAATCAAGTAGATGAGCAGGCAGGAATTACGCAGCACAGGTGGCAATTGTCAAGCAGCTGACAGGCAGGAATCGTGCAGCTCAGCTGGCAATTGTCAAGCAGATGAGCAGACAGTAATCACGCAGCTCAGCAGGCCCTGATCACGTGACTGAGCATGCACTGTTCACGTGGCTGATCACACACCTATCACATGACTGATCATGCACTGATCATGTGAATGATCATGCACTGATCACGTGGCTATCATGCACTGATCACTTGGCTGGACATACACTGATCACGTGCCTGGTCATGCACTGATCACGTGGCTGATCATGCACTGATCACGTGACTGATCATGCACTGATCTCGTCTCTGATCACGTACTGATCACGTGGCTATCATGCACTGCTCACGTGGCTGATCATGCCATGATCACGCAGCTACCATGTACTGGTCACATGACTGATCATGCACTGATCACGTGACTGATCATGCAGTGATCACGTGGCTATCATGAACTACTCACGTGGCTGATCATGCAATGATCATGTAGCTACCATGTACAGGTCACGTGAATGATCATACACCCATCAGGTGACTGATCATGCACTGATCACGTGGCTCTCATGCACTGATCACGAGACTGATCATGCACTGTTCACGTCTATATCATGCACTGATCACATGACTGCCCGTGCACTGATCACGTGGATGATCATACACTAATCTTGTGACAGATCATGCACTGATCACGTGGCTGATCATGCACTGATACCGTGAGTGAGCATGGACTGATCACATGACTATCATGTAGTGATCACGTGACTTAATGGCGCTGATCATGTGACTGATCATGCGCTGATCATGTTTGCTATCATACACTGATCATGTGCCTCTGGAGGCAATAAACAAAGAGCTGAGTAGGCACGAATCAAACAGTCAGCAGGCAATAATCATGGAACTCAGGTGTGAGGAATCATGCTGCTCAGCTGGCAATAATCAAGCAGCTGAGCAGGCAGGAATTACGCAGCACAGCTGGCAATTGTCAAGCAGATGACAGGCAGGAATCGTGCAGCTCAGCTGGCAATTGACAAGCAGATGAGCAGACAGTAATCACGCAGCTCAGCAGGCCCAGATCACGGGACTGAGCATGCACTGTTCACGTGGCTGATCATACACTGATCACGTGATGATCATGCACTGATCACTTGGATATCATGCACTGATCACGTGGCTGATCATCCACTGTTCACGTGTCTGACCATGCACTGATCACGTGGCTGATCATACACTGCTCACGTAACTGATCATGCACTGATCACGTGGCTATCATGCACTGATCACGTGGCTGAACATGCACTGTTCACGTGGCTGATCACACACCTGTCACGTGACATATCATGCACTGATCACGTGGCACTCATGCACTGATCACGTGGCTGATCATACTCTGCTCACGTAACTCATGCACACATCACGTGGCTATCATGCACTGCTCACGTGGCTCGTCATGGAATGATCACGTAGCAACCATATACTGGTAACGTGACTGATCATGCAAAGATCACGTAAATGATCATGCACTGGTCACGTGACTGATCATGTACTGATCACGTGACTGATCATGCACTGACCACGTGGCTATCATGCTCTGCTCACGTGGCTCGTCATGCAATGATCACGTAGCAACCATGTACTGGTCACGTGACTGATCATGCACTGATCATGTAATTGATCCTGCACTGATCACGTGGCTCATCATGCACTGATCACGTGGCTGATCACACATGTATCACGTGACTGATCATGCACTGATCACGTGGCTGTCATGCACTGATCACGTGGATATCATGCACTGATCACGTGGCTGATCACACACGTATCACATGACTGATCATGCACTGATCACGTGGCTATTATGCACTGATCACGTGGCTATCATGCACTGATCATGTGGCTGATCAGGCAATGATCACGTAGCTACCATGTACTGGTCACGTGACTGATCATGCACTGATCACGTAATTGATCATGCACTGATCATGTGGCTGATCATGCACTGATCACGTGGCTGATCATACACTGATCACATAACTGATCATGCACTGATCACGTGACTGATCATGCACTAATTACGTGGCTATCATGCACTGATCACTTGGCTGACATACACTGATCACGTGCCTGGTCATGCACTGATCACGTGGCTGATCATGCAGTGATCACGTGGCTGTCATGAACTACTCACGTGGCTGATCATGCAATGATCACGTAACTACCATGTACAGGTCACGTGAATGATCATACACCCATCAGGTGACTGATCATGCACTGATCACGTGGCTATCATGCACTGATCGCGAGACTGATCATGCACTGTTCAGGTCTATATCATGCACTGATCACATGACTGCCCGTGCACTGATCACGTGGATGATCATACACTAATCTTGTGACAGATCATGCACTGATCACGTGGCTGATCATGCACTGATACCGTGACTGAGCATGGACTGATCACATGACTATCATGTAGTGATCACGTGACTTAATGGCGCTGATCATGTGCTGATCATGCGCTGATCTTGTTTGCTATCATACACTGATCATGTGCCTCTGGAGGCAATAAACAAAGAGCTGAGTAGGCATGAATCAAACATTCAGCAGGCAATAATCATGGAACACAGGTGTGAGGAATCATGCTGCTCAGCTGGCAATAATCAAGCAGCTGAGCATGCAGGAATTACGCAGCACAGCTGGCAATTGTCAAGCAGATGACAGGCAGGAATCGTGCAGCTCAGCTGGCAATTGTCAAGCAGATGAGCAGACAGTAATCACGCAGCTCAGCAGGCCCAGATCACGTGACTGAGCATGCACAGTTCACGTGGCTGATCATACACTGATCACGTGATGATCATGCACTGATCACTTGGATATCATGCACTGATCACGTGGCTGATCATACACTGTTCACGTGTCTGACCATGCACTGATCACGTGGCTGATCATACACTGCTCACGTAACTGATCATGCACTGATCACGTGGCTATCATGCTCTGCTCACGTGGCTGATCATGCAACGATCACGTAGCAACCATGTACTGGTCACGTGACTGATCATGCACTGATCACGTAATTGATCCTGCACTGATCACGTGGCTCATCACGCACTGATCACGTGGCTGATCACACACGTATCACGTGACTAATCATGCACTGATCACGTGGCTATCATGCACTGATCACGTGGCTATCATGCACTGATAACGTGGCTGATCATGCAATGATCACGGAGCTGCCATGCACTGGTCACGTGACTGATCATGCACTGATCAGGTAATTGATCATGCACTGATCATGTGACTGATCATGCACAAATCACGTAACTGATCATGCAGAGATCACGTGACTGATCATGCACTGATCACGTGGCTATCATGCACTGCTCACGTGGCTGATCATGCAATGATCACGCAGCTACCATGTACTTGTCACATGACTGATCATGCACTGATCACATAATTGATCATGCACTGATCACCTGGCTTATCATGCATTGATCATGTGACTGACCATATGCTGATCATGTTTGGTGTCACACACTGATCATGTGCCTATGGAGGCAATGAACATAGAGCTGAGTAGGCAGGAATCAGTCAGCAGGCTATAACCATGTAATTCACCTCTGAGAAATCATGCTGCTGAGCTGGCAATAATCAAGTAGATGAGCAGGCAGGAATTACGCAGCACAGGTGGCAATTGTCAAGCAGCTGACAGGCAGGAATCGTGCAGCTCAGCTGGCAATTGTCAAGCAGATGAGCAGACAGTAATCACGCAGCTCAGCAGGCCCTGATCACGTGACTGAGCATGCACTGTTCACGTAGCTGATCACACACCTATCACATGACTGATCATGCACTGATCATGTGAATGATCATGCACTGATCACGTGGCTATCATGCACTGATCACTTGGCTGGACATACACTGATCACGTGCCTGGTCATGCACTGATCACGTGGCTGATCATGCACTGATCACGTGACTGATCATGCACTGATCTCGTCTCTGATCACGTACTGATCACGTGGCTATCATGCACTACTCACGTGGCTGATCATGCCATGATCACGCAGCTACCATGTACTGGTCACATGACTGATCATGCACTGATCACGTGACTGATCATGCAGTGATCACGTGGCTATCATGAACTACTCACGTGGCTGATCATGCAATGATCATGTAGCTACCATGTACAGGTCACGTGAATAATCATACACCCATCAGGTGACTGATCATGCACTGATCACGTGGCTATCATGCACTGATCACGAGACTGATCATGCACTGTTCACGTCTATATCATGCACTGATCACATGACTGCCCGTGCACTGATCACGTGGATGATCATACACTAATCTTGTGACAGATCATGCACTGATCACGTGGCTGATCATGCACTGATACCGTGACTGAGCATGGACTGATCACATGACTATCATGTACTGATCACGTGACTTAATGGCGCTGATCATGTGACTGATCATGCGCTGATCATGTTTGCTATCATACACTGATCATGTGCCTCTGGAGGCAATAAACAAAGAGCTGAGTAGGCACGAATCAAACAGTCAGCAGGCAATAATCATGGAACTCAGGTGTGAGGAATCATGCTGCTCAGCTGGCAATAATCAAGCAGCTGAGCAGGCAGGAATTACGCAGCACAGCTGGCAATTGTCAAGCAGATGACAGGCAGGAATCGTGCAGCTCAGCTGGCAATTGACAAGCAGATGAGCAGACAGTAATCACGCAGCTCAGCAGGCCCAGATCACGGGACTGAGCATGCACTGTTCACGTGGCTGATCATACACTGATCACGTGATGATCATGCACTGATCACTTGGATATCATGCACTGATCACGTGGCTGATCATCCACTGTTCACGTGTCTGACCATGCACTGATCACGTGGCAGATCATACACTGCTCACGTAACTGATCATGCACTGATCACGTGGCTATCATGCACTGATCACGTGGCTGAACATGCACTGTTCACGTGGCTGATCACACACCTGTCACGTGACATATCATGCACTGATCACGTGGCACTCATGCACTGATCACGTGGCTGATCATACTCTGCTCACGTAACTCATGCACACATCACGTGGCTATCATGCACTGCTCACGTGGCTCGTCATGGAATGATCACGTAGCAACCATATACTGGTAACGTGACTGATCATGCAAAGATCACGTAAATGATCATGCACTGGTCACGTGACTGATCATGTACTGATCACGTGACTGATCATGCACTGACCACGTGGCTATCATGCTCTGCTCACGTGGCTGATCATGCAATGATCACGTAGCAACCATGTACTGGTAACGTGACTGATCATGCACTGATCACGTAATTGATCCTGCACTGATCACGTGGCTCATCATGCACTGATCACGTGGCTGATCACACATGTATCACGTGACTGATCATGCACTGATCACGTGGCTGTCATGCACTGATCACGTGGATATCATGCACTGATCACGTGGCTGATCACACACGTATCACATGACTGATCATGCACTGATCACGTGGCTATTATGCACTGATCACGTGGCTATCATGCACTGATCATGTGGCTGATCAGGCAATGATCACGTAGCTACCATGTACTGGTCACGTGACTGATCATGCACTGATCACGTAATTGATCATGCACTGATCATGTGGCTGATCATGCACTGATCACGTGGCTGATCATACACTGATCACATAACTGATCATGCACTGATCATGTGACTGATCATGCACTGATTACGTGGCTATCATGCACTGATCACTGGCTGGACATACACTGATCACATGCCTGGTCATGCACTGATCACGTGGCTGATCATGCAGTGATCACGTGGCTGTCATGAACTACTCACGTGGCTGATCATGCAATGATCACGTAACTACCATGTACAGGTCACGTGAATGATCATACACCCATCAGGTGACTGATCATGCACTGATCACGTGGCTATCATGCACTGATCGCGAGACTGATCATGCACTGTTCAGGTCTATATCATGCACTGATCACATGACTGCCCGTGCACTGATCACGTGGATGATCATACACTAATCTTGTGACAGATCATGCACTGATCACGTGGCTGATCATGCACTGATACCGTGACTGAGCATGGACTGATCACATGACTATCATGTAGTGATCACGTGACTTAATGGCGCTGATCATGTGACTGATCATGCGCTGATCTTGTTTGCTATCATACACTGATCATGTGCCTCTGGAGGAAATAAACAAAGAGCTGAGTAGGCATGAATCAAACATTCAGCAGGCAATAATCATGGAACACAGCTGTGAGGAATCATGCTGCTCAGCTGGCAATAATCAAGCAGCTGAGCAGGCAGGAATTACGCAGCACAACTGGCAATTGTCAAGCAGATGACAGGCAGGAATCGTGCAGCTCAGCTGGCAATTGTCAAGCAGATGAGCAGACAGTAATCACGCAGCTCAGCAGGCCCAGATCACGTGACTGAGCATGCACTGTTCACGTGGCTGATCATACACTGAGCACGTGATGATCATGCACTGATCACTTGGATATCATGCACTGATCACGTGGCTGATCATACACTGTTCACGTGTCGGACCATGCACTGATCACGTGGCTGATCATAAACTGATCACGTAACTGATCATGCACTGATCACGTGGCTATCATGCTCTGCTCACGTGGCTGATCATGCAACGATCACGTAGCAACCATGTACTGGTCACGTGACTGATCATGCACTGATCACGTAATTGATCCTGGACTGATCACGTGGCTCATCACGCACTGATCACGTGGCTGATCACACATGTATCACGTGAATGACCATGCACTGATCACGTGGCTCTCATGCACTGATCACGTGGCTGATCATGCACTGATCACGTGACTGATCATGCACTGATCTCGTGTCTGATCATGCACTGATCACGTGGCTATCATGCACTGCTCACGTGGCTGATCATGCCATGATCACGCAGCTACCATGTACTGGTCACATGACTGATCATGCACTGATCACGTGACTGATCATGCAGTGATCACGTGGCGATCATGAACTACTCACGTGGCTGATCATGCAATGATCACGAGACTGATCATGCACTGTTCACGTCTATATCATGCACTGATAACATGACTGCCCGTGCACTGATCACGTGGATGATCATACACTAATCTTGTGACAGATCATGCACTGATCACGTGGCTGATCATGCACTGATACCGTGACTGAGCATGGACTGATCACATGACTATTATGTAGTGATCACGTGACTTAATGGCGCTGATCATGTGACTGATCATGCGCTGATCATGTTTGCTATCATACAGTGATCATGTGCCTCTGGAGGCAATAAACAAAGAGCTGAGTAGGCACGAATCAAACAGTCAGCAGGCAATAATCATGGAACACAGGTGTGAGGAATCATGCTGCTCAGCTGGCAATAATCAAGCAGCTGAGCAGGCAGGAATTACGCAGCACAGCTGGCAATTGTCAAGCAGATGACAGGCAGGAATCGTGCAGCTCAGCTGGAAATTGTCAAGCAGATGAGCAGACAGTAATCACGCAGCTCAGCAGGCCCAGATCACGTGACTGAGCATGCACTGTTCACGTGGCTGATCATACACTGATCACGTGATGATCATGCACTGATCACTTGGATATCATGCACTGATCACGTGGCTGATCATACACTGTTCACGTGTTTGACCATGCACTGATCACGTGGCTGATCATACACTGCTCAGGTAACTGATCATGCACTGATCACGTGGCTATCATGCACTGATCACGTGGCTGAACATGCACTGTTCACGTGGCTGATCACACACCTGTCACGTGACATATCATGCACTGATCACGTGGCACTCATGCACTGATCACGTGGCTGATCATACTCTGCTCACGTAACTCATGCACACATCACGTGGCTATCATGCTCTGCTCACGTGGCTGATCATGCAAGGATCACTTAGCAACCATGTACTGGTCACGTGACTGATCATGCACTGATCACGTAATTGATTCTGCACTGATCAAGTGGCTCATCATGCACTGATCACGTGATGATCATGCACTGATCATGTGGATATCATGCACTGATCACGTGGCTGATCATACACTGTTCACGTGTTTGACCATGCACTGATCACGTGGCTGATCATACACTGCTCAGGTAACTGATCATGCACTGATCACGTGGCAATCATGCACTGATCACTTGGTTGAACATGCACTGTTCACGTGGCTGATCACACACCTGTCACGTGACATATCATGCACTGATCACGTGGCACTCATGCACTGATCACGTGGCTGATCATACTCTGCTCACGTAACTCATGCACACATCACGTGGCTATCATGCCCTGCTCACGTGGCTCGTCATGGAATGATCACGTAGCTACCATATACTGGTCATGTGACTGATCATGCACAGATCACGTCAATTATCATGCACTGTTCAAGTGACTGATCATGTACTGATCACGTGACTGATCATGCACTGATCACGTGGCTATCATGCTCTGCTCATGTGGCTGATCATGCAAGGATCACGTAGCAACCATGTACTTGTCACGTGACTGATCATGCACTGATCACGTAATTGATCCTGCACTGATCACGTGGCTCATAATGCGCTGATCACGTGGCTGATCACACATGTATCACGTGACTGATCATGCACTGATCACGTGGCTCTCATGCACTGATCATGTGGCTATCATGCACTGATCACGTAGCTATCATGAACTGATCACGTGGCTGATCACGCAATGATCACGTAGCTACCATGTACTGGTCACGTGACTGATCATGCACTGATCACGTAATTGATCCTGCACTGATCACATGGCTCATCACGCACTGATCCGGTGGCTGATCACACTCGTATCACGTGACTGATCATGTACAGATCACGTAAATAATCATGAAGTGATCACGTGGCTATCCTGCACTGATCACGTGGATAACATGCCCTGATCACGTGGCTGATCACACACGTATCACGTGACTAATCATGCACTGATCACGTGGCTATCATGCACTGATCACGTGGCTATCATGCACTGATCACGTGGCTGATCATGCAATGATCACGGAGCTGCCATGCACTGGTCACGTGACTGATCATGCACTGATCAGGTAATTGATCATGCACTGATCATGTGACTGATCATGCACAGATCACGTAACTGATCATGCAGAGATCACGTGACTGATCATGCACTGATCACGTAGCTATCATGCACTGCTCACGTGGCTGATCATGCAATGATCACGCAGCTACCATGTACTTGTCACATGACTGATCATGCACTGATCACATAATTGATCATGCACTGATCACCTGGCTTATCATTCATTGATCATGTGACTGATCATGTGCTGATCATGTTTGGTGTCACACACTGATCATGTGCCTATGGAGGCAATGAACATAGAGCTGAGTAGGCAGGAATCAGTCAGCAGGCTATAATCATGTAATTCACCTCTGAGAAATCATGCTGCTGAGCTGGCAATAATCAAGTAGATGAGCAGGCAGGAATTACGCAGCACAGGTGGCAATTGTCAAGCAGCTGACAGGCAGGAATCGTGCAGCTCAGCTGGCAATTGTCAAGCAGATGAGCAGACAGTAATCACGCAGCTCAGCAGGCCCTGATCACGTGACTGAGCATGCACTGTTCACGTGGCTGATCACACACCTATCACATGACTGATCATGCACTGATCATGTGAATGATCATGCACTGATCACGTGGCTATCATGCACTGATCATTTGGCTGGACATACACTGATCACGTGCCTGGTCATGCACTGATCACGTGGCTGATCATGCACTGATCACGTGACTGATCATGCACTGATCTCGTGTCTGATCATGCACTGATCACGTGGCTATCATGCACTGCTCACGTGGCTGATCATGCCATGATCACGCCATGATCACGCAGCTACCATGTACTGGTCACATGACTGATCATGCACTGATCACGTGACTGATCATGCAGTGATCACGTGGCTATCATGAACTACTCACGTGGCTGATCATGCAATGATCATGTAGCTACCATGTACAGGTCACGTGAATGATCATACACCCATCAGGTGACTGATCATGCACTGATCACGTGGCTATCATGCACTGATCACGAGACTGATCATGCACTGTTCACGTCTATATCATGCACTGATCACATGACTGCCCGTGCACTGATCACGTGGATGATCATACACTAATCTTGTGACAGATCATGCACTGATCACGTGGCTGATCATGCACTGATACCGTGAGTGAGCATGGACTGATCACATGACTATCATGTAGTGATCACGTGACTTAATGGCGCTGATCATGTGACTGATCATGCGCTGATCATGTTTGCTATCATACACTGATCATGTGCCTCTGGAGGCAATAAACAAAGAGCTGAGTAGGCACGAATCAAACAGTCAGCAGGCAATAATCATGGAACTCAGGTGTGAGGAATCATGCTGCTCAGCTGGCAATAATCAAGCAGCTGAGCAGGCAGGAATTACGCAGCACAGCTGGCAATTGTCAAGCAGATGACAGGCAGGAATCGTGCAGCTCAGCTGGCAATTGTCAAGCAGATGAGCAGACAGTAATCACGCAGCTCAGCAGGCCCAGATCACGGGACTGAGCATGCACTGTTCACGTGGCTGATCATACACTGATCACGTGATGATCATGCACTGATCACTTGGATATCATGCACTGATCACGTGGCTGATCATACACTGCTCACGTAACTGATCATGCACTGATCACGTGGCAATCATGCACTGATCACGTGGCTGAACATGCACTGTTCACGTGGCTGATCACACACCTGTCACGTGACATATCATGCACTGATCACGTGGCACTCATGCACTGATCACGTGGCTGATCATACTCTGCTCACGTAACTCATGCACACATCACGTGGCTATCATGCGCTGCTCACGTGGCTCGTCATGGAATGATCACGTAGCTACCATATACTGGTCATGTGACTGATGATGCACAGATCACGTCAATGATCATGCACTGTTCAAGAGACTGATCATGTACTGATCACGTGACTGATCATGCACTGATCACGTGGCTATCATGCTCTGCTCATGTGGCTGATCATGCAAGGATCACGTAGCAACCATGTACTTGTCACGTGACTGATCATGCACTGATCACGTAATTGATCCTGCACTGATCACGTGGCTCATAATGCGCTGATCACGTGGCTGATCACACATGTATCACGTGACTGATCATGCACTGATCACGTGGCTCTCATGCACTGATCATGTGGCTATCATGCACTGATCACGTAGCTATCATGAACTGATCACGTGGCTGAT
The DNA here is from genome assembly GCF_032452875.1 of Bos javanicus. Classification (NCBI taxonomy): domain Eukaryota; kingdom Metazoa; phylum Chordata; class Mammalia; order Artiodactyla; family Bovidae; genus Bos; species Bos javanicus. The sequence continues at coordinate 138,841 of NW_026893899.1, read as the reverse complement.
CACGCAATGATCACGTAGCTACCATGTACTGGTCATGTGACTGATCATGCACTGATCACGTAATTGATCCTGCACTGATCACATGGCTCATCACGCACTGATCCGGTGGCTGATCACACTCGTATCACGTGACTGATCATGTACAGATCACGTAAATAATCATGAAGTGATCACGTGGCTATCCTGCACTGATCACGTGGATAACATGCACTGATAATGTGGCTGATCACACACGTATCACGTGACTAATCATGCACTGATCACGTGGCTATCATGCACTGATCACGTGGCTATCATGCACTGATCACGTGGCTGATCATGCAATGATCACGCAGCTACCATGTACTTGTCACATGACTGATCATGCACTGATCACATAATTGATCATGCACTGATCACCTGGCTTATCATTCATTGATCATGTGACTGATCATGTGCTGATCATGTTTGGTGTCACACACTGATCATGTGCCTATGGAGGCAATGAACATAGAGCTGAGTAGGCAGGAATCAGTCAGCAGGCTATAATCATGTAATTCACCTCTGAGAAATCATGCTGCTGAGCTGGCAATAATCAAGTAGATGAGCAGGCAGGAATTACGCAGCACAGGTGGCAATTGTCAAGCAGCTGACAGGCAGGAATCATGCAGCTCAGCTGGCAATTGTCAAGCAGATGAGCAGACAGTAATCACACAGCTCAGCAGGCCCTGATCACGTGACTGAGCATGCACTGTTCACGTGGCTGATCACACACCTATCACATGACTGATCATGCACTGATCATGTGAATGATCATGCACTGATCACGTGGCTATCATGCACTGATCACTTGGCTGGACATACACTGATCACGTGCCTGGTCATGCACTGATCACGTGGCTGATCATGCACTGATCACGTGACTGATCATGCACTGATCTCGTGTCTGATCATGCACTGATCACGTGGCTATCATGCACTGCTCACGTGGCTGATCATGCCATGATCACGCCATGATCACGCAGCTACCATGTACTGGTCACATGACTGATCATGCACTGATCACGTGACTGATCATGCAGTGATCACGTGGCTATCATGAACTACTCACGTGGCTGATCATGCAATGATCATGTAGCTACCATGTACAGGTCACGTGAATGATCATACACCCATCAGGTGACTGATCATGCACTGATCACGTGGCTATCATGCACTGATCACGAGACTGATCATGCACTGTTCACGTCTATATCATGCACTGATCACATGACTGCCCGTGCACTGATCACGTGGATGATCATACACTAATCTTGTGACAGATCATGCACTGATCACGTGGCTGATCATGCACTGATACCGTGAGTGAGCATGGACTGATCACATGACTATCATGTAGTGATCACGTGACTTAATGGCGCTGATCATGTGACTGATCATGCGCTGATCATGTTTGCTATCATACACTGATCATGTGCCTCTGGAGGCAATAAACAAAGAGCTGAGTAGGCACGAATCAAACAGTCAGCAGGCAATAATCATGGAACTCAGGTGTGAGGAATCATGCTGCTCAGCTGGCAATAATCAAGCAGCTGAGCAGGCAGGAATTACGCAGCACAGCTGGCAATTGTCAAGCAGATGACAGGCAGGAATCGTGCAGCTCAGCTGGCAATTGTCAAGCAGATGAGCAGACAGTAATCACGCAGCTCAGCAGGCCCTGATCACGGGACTGAGCATGCACTGTTCACGTGGCTGATCATACACTGATCACGTGATGATCATGCACTGATCACTTGGATATCATGCACTGATCACGTGGCTGATCATACACTGCTCACGTAACTGATCATGCACTGATCACGTGGCTATCATGCACTGATCACGTGGCTGAACATGCACTGTTCACGTGGCTGATCACACACCTGTCACGTGACATATCATGCACTGATCACGTGGCACTCATGCACTGATCACGTGGCTGATCATACTCTGCTCACGTAACTCATGCACACATCACGTGGCTATCATGCACTGCACACGTGGCTCGTCATGGAATGATCACGTAGCAACCATATACTGGTAACGTGACTGATCATGCAAAGATCACGTAAATGATCATGCACTGTTCACGTGACTCATCATGTACTGATCACGTGACTGATCATGCACTGACCACGTGGCTATCATGCTCTGCTCACGTGGCTGATCATGCAATGATCACGTAGCAACCATGTACTGGTCACGTGACTGATCATGCACTGATCACGTAATTGATCCTGCACTGATCACGTGGCTCATCATGCACTGATCACGTGGCTGATCACACATGTATCACGTGACTGATCATGCATTGATCACGTGGCTCTTATGCACTGATCACGAGACTGATCATGCACTGTTCACGTCTATATCATGCACTGATCACATGACTGCCCGTGCACTGATCACGTGGATGATCATACACTAATCTTGTGACAGATCATGCACTGATCACGTGGCTGATCATGCACTGATACCGTGACTGAGCATGGACTGATCACATGACTATCATGTAGTGATCACGTGACTTAATGGCGCTGATCATGTGACTGATCATGCGCTGATCATGTTTGCTATCATACACTGATCATGTGCCTCTGGAGGCAATAAACAAAGAGCTGAGTAGGCACGAATCAAACAGTCAGCAGGCAATAATCATGGAACTCAGGTGTGAGGAATCATGCTGCTCAGCTGGCAATAATCAAGCAGCTGAGCATGCAGGAATTACGCAGCACAGCTGGCAATTGTCAAGCAGATGACAGGCAGGAATCGTGCAGCTCAGCTGGCAATTGTCAAGCAGATGAGCAGACAGTAATCACGCAGCTCAGCAGGCCCAGATCACGTGACTGAGCATGCACTGTTCACGTGGCTGATCATACACTGATCACGTGATGATCATGCACTGATCACTTGGATATCATGCACTGATCACGTGGCTGATCATACACTGTTCACGTGTCTGAACATGCACTGATCACGTGGCTGATCATAAACTGCTCACGTAACTGATCATGCACTGATCACGTGGCTATCATGCTCTGCTCACGTGGCTGATCATGCAACGATCACGTAGCAACCATGTACTGGTCACGTGACTCATCATGCACTGATCACGTAATTGATCCTGCACTGATCACGTGGCTCATCACGCACTGATCACGTGGCTGATCACACATGTATCACGTGACTGACCATGCACTGATCACGTGGCTCTCATGCACTGATCACGTGGCTATCATGCACTGAAAACTTGGCTGGACATACACTGATCACGTGCCTGGTCATGCACTGATCACGTGGCTGATCATGCACTGATCACGTTACTGATCATGCACTGATCTCGTGTCTGATCATGCACTGATCACGTGGCTATCATGCACTGCTCACGTGGCTGATCATGCCATGATCACGCAGCTACCATGTACTGGTCACATGACTGATCATGCACTGATCACGTGACTGATCATGCAGTGATCACGTGGCGATCATGAACTACTCACGTGGCTGATCATGCAATGATCACGGGACTGATCATGCACTGTTCAAGTCTATATCATGCACAGATAACATGACTGCCCGTGCACTGATCACGTGGATGATCATACACTAATTTTGTGACAGATCATGCACTGATCACGTGGCTGATCATGCACTGATACCGTGACTGAGCATGGACTGATCACATGACTATCATGTAGTGATCACGTGACTTAATGGCGCTGATCATGTGACTGATTATGCCCTGATCATGTTTGCTATCATACAGTGATCATGTGCCTCTGGAAGCAATAAACAAAGAGCTGAGTAGGCACGAATCAAAGAGTCAGCAGGCAATAATCATGGAACACAGGTGTGAGGAATCGTGCTGCTCAGCTGGCAATAATCAAGCAGCTGAGCAGGCAGGAATTACGCAGCACAGCTGGCAATTGTCAAGCAGATGACAGGCAGGAATCGTGCAGCTCAGCTGGCAATTGTCAAGCAGATCAGCAGACAGTAATCACGCAGCTCAGCAGGCCCAGATCACGTGACTGAGCAAGCACTGTTCACGTGGCTGATTCATACACTGATCACGTGATGATCATGCACTGATCACTTGGATATCATGCACTGATCACGTGGCTGATCATACACTGTTCACGTGTCTGACCATGCACTGATCACGTGGCTGATCATACACTGCTCACGTAACTGATCATGCACTGATCACGTGGCTATCATGCACTGATCACGTGGCTGAACATGCACTGTTCAAGTGGCTGATCACACACCTGTCACGTGACATATCATGCACTGATCAAGTGGCACTCATGCACTGATCACGTGGCTGATCATACTCTGCTCACGTAACTCATGCACACATCACGTGGCTATCATGCACTGCTCACGTGGCTCGTCATGGAATGATCACGTAGCAACCATATACTGGTAACGTGACTGATCATGCAAAGATCACGTAAATGATCATGCACTGTTCACGTGACTGATCATGTACTGATCACGTGACTGATCATGCACTGACCACGTGGCTATCATGCTCTGCTCACGTGGCTGATCATGCAACGATCACGTAGCAACCATGTACTGGTCACGTGACTGATCATGCACTGATCACGTAATTGATCCTGCACTGATCACATGGCTCATCATGCACTGATCACGTGGCTGATCACACATGTATCACGTGACTGATCATGCACTGATCACGTGGCTCTCATGCACTGATCACGTGGCTGTCATGCACTGATCACGTGGCTGAACATGCACTGTTCATGTGGCTGATCACACACCTGTCACGTGACATATCATGCACTGATCACGTGACACTCATGCACTGATCACGTGGCTGATCATACTCTGCTCACGTAACTCATGCACACATCACGTGGCTATCATGCTCTGCTCACGTGGCTGATCATGCAAGGATCACGTAGCAACCATGTACTGGTCACGTGACTGATCATGCACTGATCACGTAATGAATCCTGCACTGATCAAGTGGCTCATCATGCACTGATCACGTGATGATCATGCACTGATCATGTGGATATCATGCACTGATCACGTGGCTGATCATACACTGTTCACATGTTTGACCATGCACTGATCACGTCGCTGATCATACACTGCTCAGGTAACTGATCATGCACTGATCACGTGGCAATCATGCACTGATCACTTGGCTGAACATGCACTGTTCACGTGGCTGATCACACACCTGTCACGTGACATATCATGCACTGATCACGTGGCACTCATGCACTGATCACGTGGCTGATCATACTCTGCTCACGTAACTCATGCACACATCACGTGGCTATCATGCGCTGCTCACGTGGCTCGTCATGGAATGATCACGTAGCTACCATATACTGGTCATGTGACTGATGATGCACAGATCACGTCAATGATCATGCACTGTTCAAGAGACTGATCATGTACTGATCACGTGACTGATCATGCACTGATCACGTGGCTATCATGCTCTGCTCATGTGGCTGATCATGCAAGGATCACGTAGCAACCATGTACTTGTCACGTGACTGATCATGCACTGATCACGTAATTGATCCTGCACTGATCACGTGGCTCATAATGCGCTGATCACGTGGCTGATCACACATGTATCACGTGACTGATCATGCACTGATCACGTGGCTCTCATGCACTGATCATGTGGCTATCATGCACTGATCACGTAGCTATCATGAACTGATCACGTGGCTGATCACGCAATGATCACGTAGCTACCATGTACTGGTCATGTGACTGATCATGCACTGATCACGTAATTGATCCTGCACTGATCACATGGCTCATCACGCACTGATCCGGTGGCTGATCACACTCGTATCACGTGACTGATCATGTACAGATCACGTAAATAATCATGAAGTGATCACGTGGCTATCCTGCACTGATCACGTGGATAACATGCACTGATAATGTGGCTGATCACACACGTATCACGTGACTAATCATGCACTGATCACGTGGCTATCATGCACTGATCACGTGGCTATCATGCACTGATCACGTGGCTGATCATGCAATGATCACGCAGCTACCATGTACTTGTCACATGACTGATCATGCACTGATCACATAATTGATCATGCACTGATCACCTGGCTTATCATTCATTGATCATGTGACTGATCATGTGCTGATCATGTTTGGTGTCACACACTGATCATGTGCCTATGGAGGCAATGAACATAGAGCTGAGTAGGCAGGAATCAGTCAGCAGGCTATAATCATGTAATTCACCTCTGAGAAATCATGCTGCTGAGCTGGCAATAATCAAGTAGATGAGCAGGCAGGAATTACGCAGCACAGGTGGCAATTGTCAAGCAGCTGACAGGCAGGAATCGTGCAGCTCAGCTGGCAATTGTCAAGCAGATGAGCAGACAGTAATCACACAGCTCAGCAGGCCCTGATCACGTGACTGAGCATGCACTGTTCACGTGGCTGATCACACACCTATCACATGACTGATCATGCACTGATCATGTGAATGATCATGCACTGATCACGTGGCTATCATGCACTGATCACTTGGCTGGACATACACTGATCACGTGCCTGGTCATGCACTGATCACGTGGCTGATCATGCACTGATCACGTGACTGATCATGCACTGATCTCGTGTCTGATCATGCACTGATCACGTGGCTATCATGCACTGCTCACGTGGCTGATCATGCCATGATCACGCCATGATCACGCAGCTACCATGTACTGGTCACATGACTGATCATGCACTGATCACGTGACTGATCATGCAGTGATCACGTGGCTATCATGAACTACTCACGTGGCTGATCATGCAATGATCATGTAGCTACCATGTACAGGTCACGTGAATGATCATACACCCATCAGGTGACTGATCATGCACTGATCACGTGGCTATCATGCACTGATCACGAGACTGATCATGCACTGTTCACGTCTATATCATGCACTGATCACATGACTGCCCGTGCACTGATCACGTGGATGATCATACACTAATCTTGTGACAGATCATGCACTGATCACGTGGCTGATCATGCACTGATACCGTGAGTGAGCATGGACTGATCACATGACTATCATGTAGTGATCACGTGACTTAATGGCGCTGATCATGTGACTGATCATGCGCTGATCATGTTTGCTATCATACACTGATCATGTGCCTCTGGAGGCAATAAACAAAGAGCTGAGTAGGCACGAATCAAACAGTCAGCAGGCAATAATCATGGAACTCAGGTGTGAGGAATCATGCTGCTCAGCTGGCAATAATCAAGCAGCTGAGCAGGCAGGAATTACGTAGCACAGCTGGCAATTGTCAAGCAGATGACAGGCAGGAATCGTGCAGCTCAGCTGGCAATTGTCAAGCAGATGAGCAGACAGTAATCACGCAGCTCAGCAGGCCCAGATCACGGGACTGAGCATGCACTGTTCACGTGGCTGATCATACACTGATCACGTGATGATCATGCACTGATCACTTGGATATCATGCACTGATCACGTGGCTGATCATACACTGCTCACGTAACTGATCATGCACTGATCACGTGGCTATCATGCACTGATCACGTGGCTGAACATGCACTGTTCACGTGGCTGATCACACACCTGTCACGTGACATATCATGCACTGATCACGTGGCACTCATGCACTGATCACGTGGCTGATCATACTCTGCTCACGTAACTCATGCACACATCACGTGGCTATCATGCACTGCACACGTGGCTCGTCATGGAATGATCACGTAGCAACCATATACTGGTAACGTGACTGATCATGCAAAGATCACGTAAATGATCATGCACTGTTCACGTGACTCATCATGTACTGATCACGTGACTGATCATGCACTGACCACGTGGCTATCATGCTCTGCTCACGTGGCTGATCATGCAATGATCACGTAGCAACCATGTACTGGTCACGTGACTGATCATGCACTGATCACGTAATTGATCCTGCACTGATCACGTGGCTCATCATGCACTGATCACGTGGCTGATCACACATGTATCACGTGACTGATCATGCATTGATCACGTGGCTCTTATGCACTGATCACGAGACTGATCATGCACTGTTCACGTCTATATCATGCACTGATCACATGACTGCCCGTGCACTGATCACATGGATGATCATACACTAATCTTGTGACAGATCATGCACTGATCACGTGGCTGATCATGCACTGATACCGTGACTGAGCATGGACTGATCACATGACTATCATGTAGTGAACACGTGACTTAATGGCGCTGATCATGTGACTGATCATGCGCTGATCATGTTTGCTATCATACACTGATCATGTGCCTCTGGAGGCAATAAACAAAGAGCTGAGTAGGCACGAATCAAACAGTCAGCAGGCAATAATCATGGAACTCAGCTGTGAGGAATCATGCTGCTCAGCTGGCAATAATCAAGCAGCTGAGCAGGCAGGAATTACGCAGCACAGCTGGCAATTGTCAAGCAGATGACAGGCAGGAATCGTGCAGCTCAGCTGGCAATTGTCAAGCAGATGAGCAGACAGTAATCACGCAGCTCAGCAGGCCCAGATCACGTGACTGAGCATGCACTGTTCACGTGGCTGATCATACACTGATCACGTGATGATCATGCACTGATCACTTGGATATCATGCACTGATCACGTGGCTGATCATACACTGTTCACGTGTCTGACCATGCACTGATCACGTGGCTGATCATAAACTGCTCACGTAACTGATCATGCACTGATCACGTGGCTATCATGCTCTGCTCACGTGGCTGATCATGCAACGATCACGTAGCAACCATGTACTGGTCACGTGACTCATCATGCACTGATCACGTAATTGATCCTGCACTGATCACGTGGCTCATCACGCACTGATCACGTGGCTGATCACACATGTATCACGTGACTGACCATGCACTGATCACGTGGCTCTCATGCACTGATCACGTGGCTATCATGCACTGAAAACTTGGCTGGACATACACTGATCACGTGCCTGGTCATGCACTGATCACGTGGCTGATCATGCACTGATCACGTTACTGATCATGCACTGATCTCGTGTCTGATCATGCACTGATCACGTGGCTATCATGCACTGCTCACGTGGCTGATCATGCCATGATCACGCAGCTACCATGTACTGGTCACATGACTGATCATGCACTGATCACGTGACTGATCATGCAGTGATCACGTGGCGATCATGAACTACTCACGTGGCTGATCATGCAATGATCACGGGACTGATCATGCACTGTTCAAGTCTATATCATGCACAGATAACATGACTGCCCGTGCACTGATCACGTGGATGATCATACACTAATTTTGTGACAGATCATGCACTGATCACGTGGCTGATCATGCACTGATACCGTGACTGAGCATGGACTGATCACATGACTATCATGTGATCACGTGACTTAATGGCGCTGATCATGTGACTGATTATGCCCTGATCATGTTTGCTATCATACAGTGATCATGAGCCTCTGGAAGCAATAAACAAAGAGCTGAGTAGGCACGAATCAAAGAGTCAGCAGGCAATAATCATGGAACACAGGTGTGAGGAATCGTGCTGCTCAGCTGGCAATAATCAAGCAGCTGAGCAGGCAGGAATTACGCAGCACAGCTGGCAATTGTCAAGCAGATGACAGGCAGGAATCGTGCAGCTCAGCTGGCAATTGTCAAGCAGATGAGCAGACAGTAATCACGCAGCTCAGCAGGCCCAGATCACGTGACTGAGCAAGCACTGTTCACGTGGCTGATCATACACTGATCACGTGATGATCATGCACTGATCACTTGGATATCATGCACTGATCACGTGGCTGATCATACACTGTTCACGTGTCTGACCATGCACTGATCACGTGGCTGATCATACACTGCTCACGTAACTGATCATGCACTGATCACGTGGCTATCATGCACTGATCACGTGGCTGAACATGCACTGTTCACGTGGCTGATCACACACCTGTCACGTGACATATCATGCACTGATCAAGTGGCACTCATGCACTGATCACGTGGCTGATCATACTCTGCTCACGTAACTCATGCACACATCACGTGGCTATCATGCACTGCTCACGTGGCTCGTCATGGAATGATCACGTAGCAACCATATACTGGTAACGTGACTGATCATGCAAAGATCACGTAAATGATCATGCACTGTTCACGTGACTGATCATGTACTGATCACGTGACTGATCATGCACTGACCACGTGGCTATCATGCTCTGCTCACGTGGCTGATCATGCAACGATCACGTAGCAACCATGTACTGGTCACGTGACTGATCATGCACTGATCACGTAATTGATCCTGCACTGATCACGTGGCTCATCATGCACTGATCACGTGGCTGATCACACATGTATCACGTGACTGATCATGCACTGATCACGTGGCTCTCATGCACTGATCACGTGGCTGTCATGCACTGATCACGTGGCTGAACATGCACTGTTCATGTGGCTGATCACACACCTGTCACGTGACATATCATGCACTGATCACGTGACACTCATGCACTGATCACGTGGCTGATCATACTCTGCTCACGTAACTCATGCACACATCACGTGGCTATCATGCTCTGCTCACGTGGCTGATCATGCAAGGATCACGTAGCAACCATGTACTGGTCACGTGACTGATCATGCACTGATCACGTAATGAATCCTGCACTGATCAAGTGGCTCATCATGCACTGATCACGTGATGATCATGCACTGATCATGTGGATATCATGCACTGATCACGTGGCTGATCATACACTGTTCACGTGTTTGACCATGCACTGATCACGTCGCTGATCATACACTGCTCAGGTAACTGATCATGCACTGATCACGTGGCAATCATGCACTGATCACTTGGCTGAACATGCACTGTTCACGTGGCTGATCACACAGCTGTCACGTGACATATCATGCACTGATCACGTGGCACTCATGCACTGATCACGTGGCTGATCATACTCTGCTCACATAACTCATGCACACATCACGTGTCTATCATGCGCTGCTCACGTGGCTCGTGCATGGAATGATCACGTAGCTACCATATACTGGTCATGTGACTGATGATGCACAGATCACGTCACTGATCATGCACTGTTCAAGAGACTGATCATGTACTGATCACGTGACTGATCATGCACTGATCACGTGGCTATCATGCTCTGCTCATGTGGCTGATCATGCAAGGATCACGTAGCAACCATGTACTTGTCACGTGACTGATCATGCACTGATCACGTAATTGATCCTGCACTGATCACGTGGCTCATAATGCGCTGATCACCTGGCTGATCACACATGTATCACGTGACTGATCATGCACTGATCACGTGGCTCTCATGCACTGATCATGTGGCTATCATGCACTGATCACGTAGCTATCATGAACGGATCACGTGGCTGATCACGCAATGATCACGTAGCTACCATGTACTGGTCATGTGACTGATCATGCACTGATCACGTAATTGATCCTGCACTGATCACATGGCTCATCGCGCACTGATCCGGTGGCTGATCACACTCGTATCACGTGACTGATCATATACAGATCACGTAAATAATCATGAAGTGATCACGTGGCTATCCTGCACTGATCACGTGGATAACATGCCCTGATCACGTGGCTGATCACACACGTATCACGTGACTAATCATGCACTGATCACGTGGCTATCATGCACTGATCACGTGGCTATCATGCACTGATCACGTGGCTGATCATGCAATGATCACGGAGCTGCCATGCACTGGTCACGTGACTGATCATGCACTGATCAGGTAATTGATCATGCACTGATCATGTGACTGATCATGCACAGATCACATAACTGATCATGCAGAGATCACGTGACTGATCATGCACTGATCACGTAGCTATCATGCACTGCTCACGTGGCTGATCATGCAATGATCACGCAGCTACCATGTACTTGTCACATGACTGATCATGCACTGATCACATAATTGATCATGCACTGATCACCTGGCTTATCATTCATTGATCATGTGACTGATCATGTGCTGATCATGTTTGGTGTCACACACTGATCATGTGCCTATGGAGGCAATGAACATAGAGCTGAGTAGGCAGGAATCAGTCAGCAGGCTATAATCATGTAATTCACCTCTGAGAAATCATGCTGCTGAGCTGGCAATAATCAAGTAGATGAGCAGGCAGGAATTACGCAGCACAGGTGGCAATTGTCAAGCAGCTGACAGGCAGGAATCGTGCAGCTCAGCTGGCAATTGTCAAGCAGATGAGCAGACAGTAATCACACAGCTCAGCAGGCCCTGATCACGTGACTGAGCATGCACTGTTCACGTGGCTGATCACACACCTATCACATGACTGATCATGCACTGATCATGTGAATGATCATGCACTGATCACGTGGCTATCATGCACTGATCATTTGGCTGGACATACACTGATCACGTGCCTGGTCATGCACTGATCACGTGGCTGATCATGCACTGATCACGTGACTGATCATGCACTGATCTCGTGTCTGATCATGCACTGATCACGTGGCTATCATGCACTGCTCACGTGGCTGATCATGCCATGATCACGCCATGATCACGCAGCTACCATGTACTGGTCACATGACTGATCATGCACTGATCACGTGACTGATCATGCAGTGATCACGTGGCTATCATGAACTACTCACGTGGCTGATCATGCAATGATCATGTAGCTACCATGTACAGGTCACGTGAATGATCATACACCCATCAGGTGACTGATCATGCACTGATCACGTGGCTATCATGCACTGATCACGAGACTGATCATGCACTGTTCACGTCTATATCATGCACTGATCACATGACTGCCCGTGCACTGATCACGTGGATGATCATACACTAATCTTGTGACAGATCATGCACTGATCACGTGGCTGATCATGCACTGATACCGTGACTGAGCATGGACTGATCACATGACTATCATGTAGTGATCACGTGACTTAATGGCGCTGATCATGTGACTGATCATGCGCTGATCATGTTTGCTATCATACACTGATCATGTGCCTCTGGAGGCAATAAACAAAGAGCTGAGTAGGCACGAATCAAACAGTCAGCAGGCAATAATCATGGAACTCAGGTGTGAGGAATCATGCTGCTCAGCTGGCAATAATCAAGCAGCTGAGCAGGCAGGAATTACGCAGCACAGCTGGCAATTGTCAAGCAGATGACAGGCAGGAATCGTGCAGCTCAGCTGGCAATTGTCAAGCAGATGAGCAGACAGTAATCACGCAGCTCAGCAGGCCCAGATCACGTGACTGAGCATGCACTGTTCACGTGGCTGATCATACACTGATCACGTGATGATCATGCACTGATCACTTGGATATCATGCACTGATCACGTGGCTGATCATACACTGCTCACGTAACTGATCATGCACTGATCACGTGGCTATCATGCACTGATCACGTGGCTGAACATGCACTGTTCACGTGGCTGATCACACACCTGTCACGTGACATATCATGCACTGATCACGTGGCACTCATGCACTGATCACGTGGCTGATCATACTCTGCTCACGTAACTCATGCACACATCACGTGGCTATCATGCGCTGCTCACGTGGCTCGTCATGGAATGATCACGTGGCTACCATATACTGGTCATGTGACTGATGATGCACAGATCACGTCAATGATCATGCACTGTTCAAGAGACTGATCATGTACTGATCACGTGACTGATCATGCACTGATCACGTGGCTATCATGCTCTGCTCATGTGGCTGATCATGCAAGGATCACGTAGCAACCATGTACTTGTCACGTGACTGATCATGCACTGATCACGTAATTGATCCTGCACTGATCACGTGGCTCATAATGCGCTGATCACGTGGCTGATCACACATGTATCACGTGACTGATCATGCACTGATCACGTGGCTCTCATGCACTGATCATGTGGCTATCATGCACTGATCACGTAGCTATCATGAACTGATCACGTGGCTGATCACGCAATGATCACGTAGCTACCATGTACTGGTCATGTGACTGATCATGCACTGATCACGTAATTGATCCTGCACTGATCACATGGCTCATCACGCACTGATCCGGTGGCTGATCACACTGATCACGTGACTGATCATGTACAGATCACGTAAATAATCATGAAGTGATCACGTGGCTATCCTGCACTGATCACGTGGATAACATGCACTGATAATGTGGCTGATCACACACGGATCACGTGACTAATCATGCACTGATCACGTGGCTATCATGCACTGATCACGTGGCTATCATGCACTGATCACGTGGCTGATCATGCAATGATCACGCAGCTACCATGTACTTGTCACATGACTGATCATGCACTGATCACATAATTGATCATGCACTGATCACCTGGCTTATCATTCATTGATCATGTGACTGATCATGTGCTGATCATGTTTGGTGTCACACACTGATCATGTGCCTATGGAGGCAATGAACATAGAGCTGAGTAGGCAGGAATCAGTCAGCAGGCTATAATCATGTAATTCACCTCTGAGAAATCATGCTGCTGAGCTGGCAATAATCAAGTAGATGAGCAGGCAGGAATTACGCAGCACAGGTGGCAATTGTCAAGCAGCTGACAGGCAGGAATCATGCAGCTCAGCTGGCAATTGTCAAGCAGATGAGCAGACAGTAATCACACAGCTCAGCAGGCCCTGATCACGTGACTGAGCATGCACTGTTCACGTGGCTGATCACACACCTATCACATGACTGATCATGCACTGATCATGTGAATGATCATGCACTGATCACGTGGCTATCATGCACTGATCACTTGGCTGACATACACTGATCACGTGCCTGGTCATGCACTGATCACGTGGCTGATCATGCACTGATCACGTGACTGATCATGCACTGATCTCGTGTCTGATCATGCACTGATCACGTGGCTATCACGCACTGCTCACGTGGCTGATCATGCCATGATCACGCCATGATCACGCAGCTACCATGTACTGGTCACATGACTGATCATGCACTGATCACGTGACTGATCATGCAGTGATCACGTGGCTATCATGAACTACTCACGTGGCTGATCATGCAATGATCATGTAGCTACCATGTACAGGTCACGTGAATGATCATACACCCATCAGTTGACTGATCATGCACTGATCACGTGGCTATCATGCACTGATCACGAGACTGATCATGCACTGTTCACGTCTATATCATGCACTGATCACATGACTGCCCATGCACTGATCACGTGGATGATCATACACTAATCTTGTGACAGATCATGCACTGATCACGTGGCTGATCATGCACTGATACCGTGAGTGAGCATGGACTGATCACATGACTATCATGTAGTGATCACGTGACTTAATGGCGCTGATCATGTGACTGATCATGCGCTGATCATGTTTGCTATCATACACTGATCATGTGCCTCTGGAGGCAATAAACAAAGAGCTGAGTAGGCACGAATCAAACAGTCAGCAGGCAATAATCATGGAACTCAGGTGTGAGGAATCATGCTGCTCAGCTGGCAATAATCAAGCAGCTGAGCAGGCAGGAATTACGCAGCACAGCTGGCAATTGTCAAGCAGATGACAGGCAGGAATCGTGCAGCTCAGCTGGCAATTGTCAAGCAGATGAGCAGACAGTAATCACGCAGCTCAGCAGGCCCAGATCACGGGACTGAGCATGCACTGTTCACGTGGCTGATCATACACTGATCACGTGATGATCATGCACTGATCACTTGGATATCATGCACTGATCACGTGGCTGATCATACACTGCTCACGTAACTGATCATGCACTGATCACGTGGCTATCATGCACTGATCACGTGGCTGAACATGCACTGTTCACGTGGCTGATCACACACCTGTCACGTGACATATCATGCACTGATCACGTGGCACTCATGCACTGATCACGTGGCTGATCATACTCTGCTCACTTAACTCATGCACACATCACGTGGCTATCATGCACTGCTCACGTGGCTGATCATGGAATGATCACGTAGCAACCATATACTGGTAACGTGGCTGATCATGCAAAGATCACGTAAATGATCATGCACTGTTCACGTGACTGATCATGTACTGATCACGTGATTGATCATGCACTGACCACGTGGCTATCATGCACTGCTCACGTGGCTGATCATGCAACGATCACGTAGCAACCATGTACTGGTAACGTGACTGATCATGCAAAGATCATGTAAATGATCATGCATTGTTCACGTGACTGATCATGCACTGATCACGTAATTGATCCTGCACTGATCACGTGGCTCATCATGCACTGATCACGTGGCTGATCACACATGTATCACGTGACTGATCATGCACTGATCACGTGGCTCTCATGCACTGATCACGTGACTGATCATGCACTGATCACGCGGGTATCATGCACTGATCACGTGGCTGATCATGCACTGATCATGTGGCTGATCAGGCAATGATCACGTAGCTACCATGTACTGGTCACTTGACTGATTATGCACTGATCACGTAATTGATCATGCACTGATTATGTGGCTGATCATGCACTGATCACGTGGCTGATCATACACTGATCACATAACTGATCATGCACTGATCACGTGACTGATCATGCACTGATCACGTGGCTATCATGCACTGATCACGTGGCTGATCATACACTGATCACGCGACTGATCATGCACTGATCACGTGGCAGATCATGCAGTGATCACGTGGCTGTCATGAACTACTCACGTGGCTGATCATGCAATGATCACGTAACTACCATGTACAGGTCACGTGAATGATCATGCACCCATCAGGTGACTGATCATGCACTGATCACGTGGCTATCATGCACTGATCACGAGACTGATCATGCACTGTTCACGTCCATATCATGCACTGATCACATGACTGCCCGTGCACTGATCACGTGGATGATCATGCACTAATCTTGTGACAGATCATGCACTGATCACGTGGCTGATCATGCACTGATACCGTGACTGAGCATGGACTGATCACATGACTATCATGTAGTGATCACGTGACTTAATGGCGCTGATCATGTGACTGATCATGCGCTGATCTTGTTTGCTATCATACACTGATCATGTGCCTCTGGAGGCAATAAACAAAGAGCTGATTAGGCACGAATCAAACAGTCAGCAGGCAATAATCATGGAACACAGGTGTGAGGAATCATGCTGCTCAGCTGGCAATAATCAAGCAGCTGAGCAGGCAGGAATTACGCAGCACAGCTGGCAATTGTCAAGCAGATGACAGGCAGGAATCGTGCAGCTCAGCTGGCAATTGTCAAGCAGATGAGCAGACAGTAATCACGCAGCTCAGCAGGCCCAGATCACGTGAATGAGCATGCACTGTTCACGTGGCTGATCATACACTGATCACGTGATGATCATGCACTGATCACTTGGATATCATGCACTGATCACGTGGCTGATCATACACTATTCACGTGTCTGACCATGCACTGATCACGTGGCTGATCATACAGTGCTCAGGTAACTGATCATGCACTGATCACGTGGCTATCATGCTCTGCTCACGTGGCTGATCATGCACCGATCACGTAGCAACCATGTACTGGTCACGTGACTGATCATGCACTGATCACGTAATTGATCCTGCACTGATCACGTGGCTCATCACGCACTGATCACGTGGCTGATCACACATGTATCACGTGACTGACCATGCACTGATCACGTGGCTCTCATGCACTGACACGTGATGCATCATGCACTGATCACTTGGCTGATCATGCACTGATCACGTGACTGATCATGCACTGATCTCGTGTCTGATCATGCACTGATCATCATGGCTCACGTGGCTGATCATGCCATGATCACGCCATGTACTGGTCACATGACTGATCATGCACTGATCACGTGACTGATCATGCAGTGATCACGTGGCTGATCATGAACTACTCACGTGGCTGATCATGCACTGATCACGACTGATCATGCACTGTTCACATCATGCACTGCACTGATCACGTGATGATCATACACTAATCTTGACAGATCATGCACTGATCACGTGGCTGATCATGCACTGATACCGTGACTGAGCATGGACTGATCACATGACTATCATGTAGTGATCACGTGAGTTAATGGCGCTGATCATGTGACTGATTATGCGCTGATCATGTTTGCTATCATACAGTGATCATGTGCCTCTGGAGGCAATAAACAAAGAGCTGAGTAGGTACGAATCAAACAGTCAGCAGGCAATAATCATGGAACACAGGTGTGTGGAATCATGCTGCTCAGCTGGCAATAATCAAGCAGCTGAGCAGGCAGGAATTATGCAGCACAGCTGGCAATTGTCAAGCAGATGACAGGCAGGAATCGTGCAGCTCAGCTGGAAATTGTCAAGCAGGTGAGCAGACAGTAATCACGCAGCTCAGCAGGCCCAGATCACGTGACTGAGCATGCACTGTTCACGTGGCTGGTCATACACTGATCACGTGATGATCATGCACTGATCACTTGGATATCATGCACTGATCACGTGGCTGATCATACACTGTTCACGTGTCTGACCATGCACTGATCACGTGGCTGATCGTACACTGCTCACGTAACTGATCATGCACTGATCACGTGGCTATCATGCACTGATCACGTGGCTGAACATGCACTGTTCACGTGGCTGATCACACACCTGTCACGTGACATATCATGCACTGATCACGTGGCACTCATGCACTGATCACGTGGCTGATCATACTCTGCTCACGTAACTGATCATGCACTGATCACGTGGCTATCATGCACTGATCACGTGGCTGAACATGCACTGATCACGTGGCTGATCATACACTGTCACGTGACATATCATGCACTGATCACGTGGCATCATGCACTGATCACGTGGCTGATCATACACTGCTCACGTGACTCATGCACACATCACGTGGCTATCATGCACTGCTCACGTGGCTGATCATGGAATGATCACGTAGCAACCATGTACTGGTCACGTGACTGATCATGCAAAGATCACGTAACTGATCATGCACTGATCACGTGACTGATCATGCACTGATCACGTGGCTGATCATGCACTGATCACGTGGCTGATCATGCACTGATCACGTGGCTGATCACACATGATCACGTGACTGATCATGCACTGATCACGTGGCTGATCATGCACTGATCACGTGACTGATCATGCACTGATCACGTGGCTATCATGCACTGATCACGTGGCTGATCATGCACATGATCACGTGACTGATCATGCACTGATCACGTAGCTACTATGCACTGATCACGTGACTGATCATGCACTGATCACGTGACTGATCATGCACTGATCACGTGGCTGATCATGCACTGATCACGTGACTGATCATGCACTGATCACGTGACTGATCATGCACTGATCACGTGACTGATCATGCACTGATCACGTGGCTATCATGCACTGATCACGTGGCTGATCATGCACTGATCACGTGACTGATCATGCACTGATCACGTGGCTGATCATGCACTGATCACGTGGCTATCATGCACTGCTCACGTGGCTGATCATGCACTGATCACGTAGCTACCATGTACAGGTCACGTGAATGATCATACACCCATCAGGTGACTGATCATGCACTGATCACGTGGCTATCATGCACTGATCACGTGACTGATCATGCACTGATCACGTCTATATCATGCACTGATCACATGACTGCCCATGCACTGATCACGTGGATGATCATACACTAATCTTGTGACAGATCATGCACTGATCACGTGGCTGATCATGCACTGATACCGTGACTGAGCATGGACTGATCACATGACTATCATGTAGTGATCACGTGACTTAATGGCGCTGATCATGTGACTGATCATGCGCTGATCATGTTTGCTATCATACACTGATCATGTGCCTCTGGAGGCAATAAACAAAGAGCTGAGTAGGCACGAATCAAACAGTCAGCAGGCAATAATCATGGAACTCAGGTGTGAGGAATCATGCTGCTCAGCTGGCAATAATCAAGCAGCTGAGCAGGCAGGAATTACGCAGCACAGCTGGCAATTGTCAAGCAGATGACAGGCAGGAATCGTGCAGCTCAGCTGGCAATTGTCAAGCAGATGAGCAGACAGTAATCACGCAGCTCAGCAGGCCCTGATCACGTGACTGAGCATGCACTGTTCACGTGGCTGATCATACACTGATCACGTGATGATCATGCACTGATCACTTGGATATCATGCACTGATCACGTGGCTGATCATACACTGATCACGTGTCTGACCATGCACTGATCACGTGGCTGATCATACACTGATCACGTAACTGATCATGCACTGATCACGTGGCTATCATGCACTGATCACGTGGCTGATCATGCACTGATCACGTAGCAACCATGTACTGGTCACGTGACTGATCATGCACTGATCACGTAATTGATCATGCACTGATCACGTGGCTGATCATGCACTGATCACGTGGCTGATCACACATGATCACGTGACTGATCATGCACTGATCACGTGGCTATCATGCACTGATCACGTGGCTATCATGCACTGATCACGTGGCTGATCATGCACTGATCACGTGACTGATCATGCACTGATCACGTGACTGATCATGCACTGATCACGTGGCTATCATGCACTGCTCACGTGGCTGATCATGCCATGATCACGCAGCTACCATGTACTGGTCACGTGACTGATCATGCACTGATCACGTGACTGATCATGCACTGATCACGTGGCTGATCATGCACTGATCACGTGGCTGATCATGCACTGATCACGAGACTGATCATGCACTGATCACGTCTATATCATGCACTGATCACATGACTGCCCATGCACTGATCACGTGGATGATCATACACTAATCATGTGACAGATCATGCACTGATCACGTGGCTGATCATGCACTGATACCGTGACTGAGCATGGACTGATCACATGACTATCATGTAGTGATCACGTGACTTAATGGCGCTGATCATGTGACTGATCATGCGCTGATCATGTTTGCTATCATACACTGATCATGTGCCTCTGGAGGCAATAAACAAAGAGCTGAGTAGGCACGAATCAAACAGTCAGCAGGCAATAATCATGGAACTCAGGTGTGAGGAATCATGCTGCTCAGCTGGCAATAATCAAGCAGCTGAGCAGGCAGGAATTACGCAGCACAGCTGGCAATTGTCAAGCAGATGACAGGCAGGAATCGTGCAGCTCAGCTGGCAATTGTCAAGCAGATGAGCAGACAGTAATCACGCAGCTCAGCAGGCCCAGATCACGTGACTGAGCATGCACTGTTCACGTGGCTGATCATACACTGATCACGTGATGATCATGCACTGATCACTTGGATATCATGCACTGATCACGTGGCTGATCATACACTGTTCACGTGTCTGACCATGCACTGATCACGTGGCTGATCATACACTGCTCACGTAACTGATCATGCACTGATCACGTGGCTATCATGCACTGATCACGTGGCTGATCATGCACTGATCACGTGGCTGATCACACACTGTCACGTGACATATCATGCACTGATCACGTGGCACTCATGCACTGATCACGTGGCTGATCATACACTGCTCACGTAACTGATCATGCACTGATCACGTGGCTATCATGCACTGATCACGTGGCTGATCATGCACTGATCACGTGGCTGATCATGCACTGATCACGTGACTGATCATGCACTGATCACGTGGCATCATGCACTGATCACGTGGCTGATCATGCACTGATCACGTGACTCATGCACTGATCACGTGGCTATCATGCACTGATCACGTGGCTGATCATGGCATGATCACGTAGCAACCATATACTGGTCACGTGACTGATCATGCACTGATCACGTAAATGATCATGCACTGATCACGTGACTGATCATGCACTGATCACGTGACTGATCATGCACTGATCACGTGGCTATCATGCACTGATCACGTGGCTGATCATGCAATGATCACGTAGCTACCATGTACTGGTCACGTGACTGATCATGCACTGATCACGTGATTGATCATGCACTGATCACGTGGCTGATCATGCACTGATCACGTGGCTGATCACACATGATCACGTGACTGATCATGCACTGATCACGTGGCTATCATGCACTGATCACGTGGCTGATCATGCACTGATCACGTGGATATCATGCACTGATCACGTGGCTGATCATACACTGATCACGTGACTGATCATGCACTGATCACGTGGCTGATCATGCACTGATACCGTGACTGAGCATGGACTGATCACATGACTATCATGTAGTGATCACGTGACTTAATGGCGCTGATCATGTGACTGATCATGCGCTGATCATGTTTGCTATCATACACTGATCATGTGCCTCTGGAGGCAATAAACAAAGAGCTGAGTAGGCACGAATCAAACAGTCAGCAGGCAATAATCATGGAACTCAGGTGTGAGGAATCATGCTGCTCAGCTGGCAATAATCAAGCAGCTGAGCAGGCAGGAATTACGCAGCACAGCTGGCAATTGTCAAGCAGATGACAGGCAGGAATCGTGCAGCTCAGCTGGCAATTGTCAAGCAGATGAGCAGACAGTAATCACGCAGCTCAGCAGGCCCTGATCACGTGACTGAGCATGCACTGTTCACGTGGCTGATCATACACTGATCACGTGATGATCATGCACTGATCACTTGGATATCATGCACTGATCACGTGGCTGATCATACACTGTTCACGTGTCTGACCATGCACTGATCACGTGGCTGATCATACACTGCTCACGTAACTGATCATGCACTGATCACGTGGCTATCATGCACTGATCACGTGGCTGATCATGCACTGATCACGTAGCTACCATGCACTGGTCACGTGACTGATCATGCACTGATCACGTAATTGATCATGCACTGATCACGTGGCTGATCATGCACTGATCACGTGGCTGATCACACATGATCACGTGACTGATCATGCACTGATCACGTGGCTATCATGCACTGATCACGTGGCTATCATGCACTGATCACGTGGCTGATCATGCACTGATCACGTGACTGATCATGCACTGATCACGTGGCTGATCATGCACTGATCACGTGACTGATCATGCACTGATCACGTGACTGATCATGCACTGATCACGTGGCTATCATGCACTGCTCACGTGGCTGATCATGCCATGATCACGCAGCTACCATGTACTGGTCACGTGACTGATCATGCACTGATCACGTGACTGATCATGCACTGATCACGTGGCTGATCATGCACTGATCACGTGGCTGATCATGCACTGATCACGTGACTGATCATGCACTGATCACGTCTATATCATGCACTGATCACATGACTGCCCATGCACTGATCACGTGGATGATCATACACTAATCTTGTGACAGATCATGCACTGATCACGTGGCTGATCATGCACTGATACCGTGACTGAGCATGGACTGATCACATGACTATCATGTAGTGATCACGTGACTTAATGGCGCTGATCATGTGACTGATCATGCGCTGATCATGTTTGCTATCATACACTGATCATGTGCCTCTGGAGGCAATAAACAAAGAGCTGAGTAGGCACGAATCAAACAGTCAGCAGGCAATAATCATGGAACTCAGGTGTGAGGAATCATGCTGCTCAGCTGGCAATAATCAAGCAGCTGAGCAGGCAGGAATTACGCAGCACAGCTGGCAATTGTCAAGCAGATGACAGGCAGGAATCGTGCAGCTCAGCTGGCAATTGTCAAGCAGATGAGCAGACAGTAATCACGCAGCTCAGCAGGCCCTGATCACGTGACTGAGCATGCACTGTTCACGTGGCTGATCATACACTGATCACGTGATGATCATGCACTGATCACTTGGATATCATGCACTGATCACGTGGCTGATCATACACTGTTCACGTGTCTGACCATGCACTGATCACGTGGCTGATCATACACTGCTCACGTAACTGATCATGCACTGATCACGTGGCTATCATGCACTGATCACGTGGCTGAACATGCACTGTTCACGTGGCTGATCACACACCTGTCACGTGACATATCATGCACTGATCACGTGGCACTCATGCACTGATCACGTGGCTGATCATACACTGATCACGTGACTGATCATGCACTGATCACGTGGCTGATCATGCACTGATCACGTGGCTGATCATGCACTGATCACGTGGCTATCATGCACTGATCACGTGGCTGATCATGCACTGATCACGTGGCTGATCATGCACTGATCACGTGACTGATCATGCACTGATCACGTGGCTGATCATACACTGCTCACGTAACTGATCATGCACTGATCACGTGGATATCATGCACTGATCACGTGGCTGAACATGCACTGTTCACGTGGCTGATCACACACTGTCACGTGACATATCATGCACTGATCACGTGGCACTCATGCACTGATCACGTGGCTGATCATACACTCATCACGTAACTCATGCACACATCACGTGGCTATCATGCACTGCTCACGTGGCTGTCATGGAATGATCACGTAGCAACCATATACTGGTAACGTGACTGATCATGCACTGATCACGTAAATGATCATGCACTGTTCACGTGACTGATCATGTACTGATCACGTGACTGATCATGCACTGATCACGTGGCTATCATGCACTGCTCACGTGGCTGATCATGCAACGATCACGTAGCAACCATGTACTGGTCACGTGACTGATCATGCACTGATCACGTAATTGATCCTGCACTGATCACGTGGCTCATCATGCACTGATCACGTGGCTGATCACACATGATCACGTGACTGATCATGCACTGATCACGTGGCTCTCATGCACTGATTACGAGACTGATCATGCACTGTTCACGTCTATATCATGCACTGATCACGTGGCTGATCATGCACTGATCACTTAGATGATCATACACTAATCTTGTGACAGATCATGCACTGATCACGTGGCTGATTATGCACTGATACCGTGGCTGATCATGCACTGATCACGTGACTGATCATGCACTGATCTCGTGACTGATCATGCACTGATCACGTGGCTATCATGCACAGATCACTAGACTGATCATGCACTGTTCACGTCTATATCATGCACTGATCACATGACTGCCCATGCACTGATCACGTGGATGATCATACACTAATCTTGTGACAGATCATGCACTGATCACGTGGCTGATCATGCACTGATACCGTGACTGAGCATGGACTGATCACATGACTATCATGTAGTGATCACGTGACTTAATGGCGCTGATCATGTGACTGATCATGCGCTGATCATGTTTGCTATCATACACTGATCATGTGCCTCTGGAGGCAATAAACATAGAGCTGAGTAGGCACGAATCAAAGAGTCAGCAGGCAATAATCATGGAACTCAGGTGTGAGGAATCATGCTGCTCAGCTGGCAATAATCAAGCAGCTGAGCAGGCAGGAATTACGCAGCACAGCTGACAATTGTGAAGCAGATGACAGGCAGGAATCGTGCAGCTCAGCTGGCAATTGTCAAGCAGATGAGCAGACAGTAATCACGCAGCTCAGCAGGCCCAGATCACGTGACTGAGCATGCACTGTTCACGTGGCTGATCATGCACAGATCACGTGACTGATCATGCACTGATCACGCGGCTGTTCATGCAATGATCACGTGGCTGACCATGTACTGGTCACGTGAGTGATCATGCACTGATCACGTAATTGATCATGCACTGATCACGTGGCTGATCATGCACTGATCACGTGGCTGATCATGCACAGATCACGTGACTGATCATGCACTGATCACGTGGCTATCATGCACTGCTCACGTGGCTGATCATGCAATGATCACGCAGCTACCATGTACTGGTCACATGACTGATCATGCACTGATCACATAATTGTTCATGCACTGATCACGTGGCTTATCATGCATTGATCATGTGACTGATCATGTGCTGATCATGTTTGGTGTCACACACTGATCATGTGCCTCTGGAGGCAATGAACATAGAGCTGAGTAGGCAGGAATCAGTCAGCAGGCTATAATCATGGAACTCACCTCTGAGAAATCATGCTGCACAGCTGGCAATAATCAAGTAGATGAGCAGGCAGGAATTACGCAGCACAGCTGGCAATTGTCAAGCAGATGACAGGCAGGAATCATGCAGCTCAGCTGGCAATTGTCAAGCAGATGAGCAGACAGTAATCACGCAGCTCAGCAGGCCCTGATCACGTGACTGAGCATGTACTGATCACGTGGCTGATCACACACTATCACATGACTGATCATGCACTGATCACGTGACTGATCATGCACTGATCACGTAGCTATCATGCACTGATCACGTGGTTGATCATGCACTGATCACGTGGCTGATCATACACTGATCACGTGATTGATCAGGCACTGATCACGTGGCTATCATGCACTGATCACGTGGCTGATCATACACTGATCTCGTGCTGGTCATGCACTGATCACGTGGCTGATCATGCACTGATCACGTGATTGATCATGCACTGATCATGTGAGTGATCATGCACTGATCACGTGGCTGATCATTCATTGATCACTTGGCTGATCATGCACTGATCACGTGGCTGGTCATGCACTGATCACGTGGCTGATCATGCACTGATCACGTGACTGATCATGCACTGATCTCGTGACTGATCATGCACTGATCACGTGGCTATCATGCACTGCTCACGTGGCTGATCATGCAATGATCACGTAGCTACCATGTACAGGTCACGTGAATGATCATACACCCATCAGGTGACTGATCATGCACTGATCACGTGGCTATCATGCACTGATCACGAGACTGATCATGCACTGATCACGTCTATATCATGCACTGATCACATGACTGCCCATGCACTGATCACGTGGATGATCATACACTAATCATGTGACAGATCGCGCACTGATCACGTGGCTGATCATGCACTGATACCGTGAATGAGCATGGACTGATCACATGACTATCATGTAGTGATCACGTGACTTAATGGCGCTGATCATGTGACTGATCATGCGCTGATCATGTTTGCTATCATACACTGATCATGTGCCTCTGGAGGCAATAAACAAAGAGCTGAGTAGGCACGAATCAAAGAGTCAGCAGGCAATAATCATGGAACTCAGCTGTGAGGAATCATGCTGCTCAGCTGGCAATAATCAAGCAGCTGAGCAGGCAGGAATTACGCAGCACAGCTGGCAATTGTCAAGCAGATGACAGGCAGGAATCGTGCAGCTCAGCTGGCAATTGTCAAGCAGATGAGCAGAAAGTAATCACGCATCTCAGAAGGCCCTGATCACGTGACTGAGCATGCACTGTTCACGTGGCTGATCATACACTGATCACGTGATTGATCATGCACTGATCACTTGGATATCATGCACTGATCACGTGGCTGATCATACACTGTTCACGTGTCTGACCATGCACTGATCACGTGGCTCATCATACACTGCTCACGTAATTCAATCATGCACTGATCACGTGGCTATCATGCACTGAATACGTGGCTGAACATGCACTGTTCACGTGGCTGAACACACCTGTCACGTGACATATCATGCACTGATCACGTGGCTGATCATACACTGCTCACGTAACTCATCATGCACATATCACGCGGCTATCATGCACTGCTCACGTGGCTCGTCATGGAATGATCACGTAGCTACCATATACTGGTCACGTGACTGATCATGCACTGATCACGTAAATGATCATGCACTGTTTACGTGACTGATCATGTACTGATCACGTGACTGATCATGAACTGATCACATGGTTGATCATGCACTGATCACGTGGCTGATCATGCACTGATCACGTGGCTGATCATGCACTGATCACGTGGCTGATCATACACTGATCACGTGACTAATCATGCACTGATCACGTGACTGATCATGCACTGATCACCTGGCTATCATGCACTGATCACGTGGCTGGTCATGCACTGATCACATGACTGATCATGCACTGTTCACTTGACTGATCATGTACAGATCACGTGACTGATCATGAAGTGATCACGTGGCTATCCTGCACTGATCACGTGGATATCATGCACTGATCACGTGACTGATCACACACGATCACATGACTGATCATGCACTGATCACGTGGCTATCATGCACTGATCACGTGGCTGATCATGCAATGATCAAGTGGCTATCATGCACTGGTCACGTGACTGATCATGCACTGATCACGTAATTGATCATGCACTGATCACGTGACTGATCATGCACTGATCACGTGGCTATCATGCACTGCTCACGTGGCTGATCATGCACTGATCACGCAGCTATTATGCACTGGTCACATGACTGATCATGCACTGATCACGTGGCTATCATGCACTGATCACGTGGCTGATCATGCAATGATCACACAGCTATCATGTACTGGTCACATGACTGATCATGCACTGATCACATGACTGATCATGCACTGACCACCTGGTAATCATGCACTGATCATGTGACTGATCATGTGCTGATCATGTTTGGTGTCATACACTGATCATGTGCTTCTGCAGGCAATGAACAAAGAGCTGAGTAGGCAGGAATCAGTCAGCAGGCAATAATCATGGAACTCAGCTCTGAGAAATCATGCTGCTCAGCTGGCAATAATCAAGTAGATGAGCAGGCAGGAATTACGCAGCACAGCTGGCAATTGTCAAGGAGATGACAGGCAGGAATCGTGCAGCTCAGCTGGCAATTGTCAAGCAGATGAGCAGACAGTAATCACGCAGCTCAGCAGGCCCTGATCACGTGACTGAGCATGCACTGTTCACATGGCTGATCACACACTGATCACGTGACTGATCATGCACTGATCACGTGACTGATCATGCACTGATCACGTGGCTATCATGCACTGATCACGTGGCTGATCATGCACTCATCACGGGACTGATCGTGCACTGATCACGGGCTATCATGCACTGACTACATGACTCATCATGCACTGATCACGTGGATGATCATGCACTGATCACGTGACTGACCATGCACTGATCACGTGACTGATCAGGCACTGATCACGTGGCTGATATTGCACTGATCACGTGGCTATCATGCACTGATCACGTGGCTGATCATGCACTGATCACGTGACTGATCATGCACTGATCACGTGGCTGATCATGCACTGATCACGTGACAGATCATGCACTGATCTCGTGACTGATCATGCACTGATCACGTGGCTATCATGCACTACTCACGTGGCTGATCATGCATGATCACGCAGGTACCATGTACTGGTCACATGACTGATCATGCACTGAACACGTGATTGATCATGCACTGATCACGTGGCTATCATGCACTACTCACGTGGCTGATCATGCAATGATTATGTAGCTACCATGTACCGGTCACGTGACTGATCATACACCCATTAGGTGACTGATCATGCACTGATCACGTCGCTGATCATACACTGATCACCTGCCTGGTCATGCACAGATCACGTGACAAATCATGAACTGATCACATAGCTATCATGCAATGATCACCTGGCTGATCATGCACTGATCACGTGGCTGATCATGCACTCATACCGTGACTTCAGCATGGACTGATCACATGACTATCATGTAGTGATCACGTGACTTAATGGCTCTGATCATGTGACTGATCATGCGCTGATCATGTTTGCTATCATACACTGATCATTTGCCTCTGGAGGCAATAAACAAAGAGCTGAGTAGGCACGAATCAAACAGTCAGCAGGCAATAATCATGGAACTCAGGTGTGAGGAATCATGCTGCTCAGCTGGCAATTGTCAAGCAGATTACAGGTAGGAATCATGCAGCTCAGCTGGCAATTGTCAAGCAGATGAGCAGACAGTAATCACGCAGCTCAGCAGGCCCTTATCACGTGACTGAGCATGCACTATTCACGTGGCTGATCATACACTGATCACGTGATGATCATGCACTGATCCCTTGGATATCATGCACTGATCACGTGGCTGATCATACACTGTTCACGCGTCTGACCATGCACTGATCACGTAGCTGATCATACACTGCTCAGGTAACTGATCATGCACCGATCACGTGGCTATCATGCACTGATCACGTGGCTGAACATGCACTGTTCACGTGGCTGATCACACACCTGTCACGTGACATATCATGCACAGATCACGCGGCACTCATGCACTGATCACGTGGCTGATCATACTCTGCTCACGTAACTGATCATGCACACATCACGTGGCTATCATGCACTGCTCACGTGGCTGATCATGCATGATCACGCAGCTACCATGTACTGGTCACGTGACTGATCATGCACTGATCACGTGACTGATCATGCACTGATCACGTGGCTATCATGCACTGATCACGTGGCTGATCATGCAATGATCACGTAACTACCATGTACAGGTCACGTGAATGATCATACACCCATCAGGTGACTGATCATACACTGTTCACGTGGCTGATCACACACTGATCTCGTGACTATCATGCACTGATCACGTGGCATCATGCACTGATCACGCGACTGATCATGCACTGATCACGTGACTGATCATGCACTGATCACGTGGCTATCATGCACTGCTCACGTGGCTGATCATGCATGATCACGCAGCTACCATGTACTGGTCACAAGACTGATCATGCACTGATCACGTGACTGATCATGCAGTGATCACGTGGCTATCATGCACTACTCACGTGGCTGATCATGCAATGATCATGTAGCTACCATGTACAGGTCACGTGAATGATCATACACCCATCAGGTGACTGATCATGCACTGATCACGTGGCTATCATGCACTGATCACGAGACTGATCATGCACTGATCACGTCTATATCTTGCACTGATCACATGACTGCCCATGCACTGATCACGTGGATGATCATACACTAATCATGTGACAGATCATGCACTGATCACGTGGCTGATCATGCACTGATACCGTGACTGAGCATGGACTGATCACATGACTATCATGTAGTGATCACGTGACTTAATGGCGCTGATCATGTGACTGATCATGAGCTGATCATGTTTGCTATCATACACTGATCATGTGCCTCTGGAGGCAATAAACAAAGAGCTGAGTAGGCACGAATCAAACAGTCAGCAGGCAATAATCATGGAACTCAGCTGTGAGGAATCATGCTGCTCAGCTGGCAATAATCAAGCAGCTGAGCAGGCAGGAATTACGCAGCACAGCTGGCAATTGTCAAGCAGATGACAGGCAGGAATCGTGCAGCTCAGCTGGCAATTGTCAAGCAGATGAGCAGACAGGAATCACGCAGATCAGCAGGCCCAGATCACGTGACTGAGCATGCACAGTTCACGTGGCTGATCATACACTGATCACGTGATTGATCACGCACTGATCACTTGGATATCATGCACTGATCACGTGGCTGATCATACACTGTTCACGTGTCTGACCATGCACTGATCACGTGGCTGATCATACACTGCTCACGTAACTGATCATGCACTGATCACGTGGCTGATAATGCACTGATCACGTGGCTGATCATGCACAGATCACTTGGCTGATCATACAGTGATCACGTGCCTGGTCATGCACTGATCACGTGGCTGATCATGCACTGAATACGTGGCTGAACATCGACTGTTCACGTGGCTGTTCACACACCTGTCACGTGACATATCACGCACTGATCACCTGGCACTCATGCACTGATCACGTGGCTGATCATACACTGATCACGTGACTGATAATGCACACATCACGTGGCTATCATGCACTGCTCACGTGGCTGATCATGGAATGATCACGTAGCTACCACATACTGGTCACGTGACTGCTCATGCACAGATCACGTAAATGATCATGCACTGTTCACGTGACTGATCATGTACTGATCACGTGACTGATAATGCACTGATCACGTGGCTATCATGCTCTGCTCACGTGGCTGATCATGCAACGATCACGTAGCAACCATGTACTGGTCACGTGACTGATCATGCACTGATCACGTAATTGATCCTGCACTGATCACGTGGCTCATCATGCACTGATCCGGTGGCTGATCACACAGGTATCACGTGACTGATCATGTACAGATCACGTGACTAATCATGAAGTGATCACGTGGCTATCCTGCACTGATCACGTGGCTGATTTCACACGTATCAGGTCACTGATCATGCACTGATCACGTGGCTATCATGCACTGATCACGTGACTGATCATGCACAGATCACGTGACTGATCATGCACAGATCACGTGACTGATCATGCACTGATCACCTGGCTATCATACACTGCTCACGTGGCTGATCATGCAGTTATCACGCAGCTACCATGTACTGGTCACATGACTGATCATGCACTGATCACATGATTGATCATGCACTGATCACCTGGCTTATCATGCATTGATCATGTGACTGATCATGTGCTGATCATGTTTGGTGTCACACACTGATCATGTGCCTCTGGAGGCAATGAACATAGAGCTGAGTAGGCAGGAATCAATCAGCAGGCTATCATCATGGAACTCACCTCGGAGAAATCATGCTGCTCAGCTGGCAATAATCAAGCAGATGAGCAGGCAGGAATTACGCAGCACAGGTGGCAATTGTCAAGGAGATGACAGGCAGGAATCGTGCAGCTCAGCTGGAAATTGTCAAGCAGATGAGCAGACAGTAATCACGCAGCTCAGCAGGCCCTGATCACGTGACTGAGCATGCACTGTTCACATGGCTGATCACACACCTATCACGTGATGGTCATGCACTGATCATGTGACTGATCATGCACTGATCACGTAGCTATCTTGCACTGATCACATGGCTGATCATACACTCATCACGGGACTGAACGTGCACTGATCACGGGCTATCATGCATTGATACATGACTTCACATGCACTGATCACGTGACTGATCATGCACTGATCAAATGGCTGATCATGCACTGATCACGTGGCTATCATGCACTGCTCACGTGGCTGATCAGGCAATGATCACGTAGCTACTATGTACTGGTCACGTGATGATCATGCACTGATCACGTAATTTATCATGCAGTGATCACGTGGCTGATCATGCACTGATCACGGGGCTGATCATGCATTGATCATGTGACTGATCAGGCACTGATCACGTGACTGATCATGCACTGATCACGTGGCTATCATGCACTGATCACTTGGCTGATACACTGATCACGTGCTGGTCATGCACTGATCACGTGGCTGATCATGCACTGATCACGTGACTGATCATGCACTGATCACGTGTCTGATCATGCACTGATCACGTGGCTATCATGCACTGCTCACGTGGCTGATCATGCATGATCACGCAGCTACCATGTACTGGTCACATGACTGATCATGCACTGATCACGTGACTGATCATGCAGTGATCACGTGGCTATCATGCACTATCACGTGGCTGATCATGCAATGATCATGTAGCTACCATGTACAGGTCACGTGAATGATCATACACCCATCAGGTGACTGATCATGCACTGATCACGTGGCTATCATGCACTGATCACGTGACTGATCATGCACTGATCACGTCTATATCATGCACTGATCACATGACTGCTCATGCACTGATCACGTGCATGATCATACACTAATCTTGTGACAGATCATGCACTGATCACTTGGATATCATGCACTGATCACGTGGCTGATCATACACTGTTCACGTGTCTGAACATGCACTGATCACGTGGCTGATCATGCACTGATCACGTAACTGATCATGCATTGATCACGTGACTGATCATGCACTGATCACGTGGCTGATCATGCACTGATTACGTGACTGATCATGCACTGATCACGTAATTGATCATGCACTGAATACGTGGCTGAACATGCACTGTTCACGTGGCTGATCACACACCTGTCACGTGACATATCATGCACTGATCACGTGGCTGACTCATGCACTGATCACGTGGCTATCATACTCTGCTCACGAAACTCATCATGCACTGATCACGTGCTGATCATGCACTGATCACGTGGCTGATCATGCACTGATCACGTGACTGATCATGCACTGATCACGTGACTGATCATGCACTGATCACGTGGCTATCATGCACTGCTCACGTGGCTGATCATGCCATGATCACGCAGCAACCATGTACTGGTCACGTGACTGATCATCCACTGATCACGTGACTGATCATGCACTGATCACGTGGTGATCATGCACTGATCACGTGGCTGATCATGCACTGATCACGGGACTGATCATGCACTGATCACGTCTATATCATGCACTGATCACGTGACTGACCATGCACAGATCACGTGACTGATCATACACAGATCACGTGACTGATCATGCACTGCTCATGTGGCTGATCATGCAGTGATACCGTGACTGATCATGCACTGATCAAATAATTATCATGTAGTGATCACGTGACTTATCATGGCATTGATCATATGACTGATCATGTACTGATCATGTTTGGCGTCACACACTGATCATGTGCCTCTGGAGGCAATGAACAAAGAGCTGAGTAGGCAGGAATCAAACAGTCAGCAGGCTATAATCATGGAACTCACCTCTGAGAAATCATGCTGCTCAGCTGGCAATAATCAAGCAGCTGAGCAGGCAGGAATTACGCAGCACAGCTGGCAATTGTCAAGCAGATGACAGGCAGGAATCGTGCAGCTCAGCTGGCAATTGTCAAACAGATGAGCAGACAGTAATCACGCATCTCAGCAGGCCCTGATCACGTGACTGAGCATGCACTGTTCACATGGCTGATCACACACTGATCACGTGACTGATCATGCACTTATCACGTGGCTTTCATGCACTGATCACGTGATTGCGCATGCATTGTTCACGTGACTGATCATGCACTGATCACGTGGCTATCATGCCCTGATGACGTGGCTGATCATGCACTGATCATGGCTGATCACACACTGTCACGTGACTATCATGCACTGATCACATAGCTATCTTGCACTGATCACTTGGCTGATCATACACTCATCTCGGGACTGATTGTGCACTGATCAAGTGGCTGATCATGCATTGATTACATGACTGATCATGCACTGATCACGTGGATGATCATGCACTGATCACGTGGCTGACCATGCACTGATCACGTGACTGATCATGCACTGATCACGTGACTGATCATGCACTGATCACGTGGCTGATCATGCACTGATCACGTGACTGATCATGCACTGATCACGAGTCTATCATGCACTGATCACTTGGCTGATCATGCACTGATCACGTGGCTGGTCATGCACTGATCAGGTGGCTATCATGCACTGATCACGTGACATCATGCACTGATCACGTGGCTGATCATGCACTGATCACGTAACTAATGCACAGATCACGTGGCTGATCATGCACTGCTGACGTGGCTGTCATGCACTGATCACGTAGCTACCATATACTGGTCACGTGACTGATCATGCACTGATCACGTAGATGATCATGCACTGATCACGTGACTGATCATGCACTGATCACGTGACTGATCATGCACTGATCACGTGGCTATCATGCACTGATCACGTGGCTGATCATGCACGATCACGTAGCTACCATGTACTGATCACGTGACTGATCATGCACTGATCACGTAATTGATCATGCACTGATCACGTGGCTGATCATGCACTGATCACGTGGCTGATCACACATGATCACGTGACTGATCATGCACTGATCACGTGGCTATCATGCACTGATCACGTGACTGATCATGTACTGATCACGTCTATATCATGCACTGATCACATGACTGATCATGCACTGATCACGTGATGATCATGCACTGATCACGTGACTGATCATGCACTGATCACGTGGCTGATCATGCAATGATCACGTGGCTGATCATGCACTGATCACGTGACTGATCATGCACTGATCACGTGACTGATCATGCACTGATCACGTGGCTATCATGCACTGATCACTAGACTGATCATGCACTGATCACGTCTATATCATGCACTGATCACATGACTGCCCATGCACTGATCACGTGGATGATCATACACTAATCATGTGACAGATCATGCACTGATCACGTGGCTGATCATGCACTGATACCGTGACTGAGCATGGACTGATCACATGACTATCATGTAGTGATCACGTGACTTAATGGCGCTGATCATGTGACTGATCATGCGCTGATCATGTTTGCTATCATACACTGATCATGTGCCTCTGGAGGCAATAAACAAAGAGCTGAGTAGGCACGAATCAAACAGTCAGCAGGCAATAATCATGGAACTCAGGTGTGAGGAATCATGCTGCTCAGCTGGCAATAATCAAGCAGCTGAGCAGGCAGGAATTACGCAGCACAGCTGGCAATTGTCAAGCAGATGACAGGCAGGAATCGTGCAGCTCAGCTGGCAATTGTCAAGCAGATGAGCAGACAGTAATCACGCAGCTCAGCAGGCCCTGATCACGTGACTGAGCATGCACTGTTCACGTGGCTGATCATGCACTGATCACGTGACTGATCATGCACTGATCACGTGGCTGATCATGCACTGATCACGTGGCTATCATGCACTGATCACGTGACTGATCATGCACTGATCACGTGGCTGATCATGCACTGATCACGTGACTGATCATGCACTGATCACGTGGCTGATCATGCACTGATCACGTGGCTGATCATGCACTGATCACGTGGCTATCATGCACTGATCACGTGGCTGATCATGCACTGATCACGCAGCTACCATGTACTGGTCACGTGACTGATCATGCACTGATCACATAATTGATCATGCACTGATCACGTGGCTGATCATGCACTGATCATGTGACTGATCATGTGCTGATCATGTTTGGTATCACACACTGATCATGTGCCTCTGGAGGCAATGAACAAAGAGCTGAGTAGGCACGAATCAGTCAGCAGGCTATAATCATGGAACTCACCTGTGAGAAATCATGCTGCTCAGCTGGCAATAATCAAGCAGCTGAGCAGGCAGGAATTACGCAGCACAGCTGGCAATTGTCAAGCAGATGACAGGCAGGAATCGTGCAGCTCAGCTGGCAATTGTCAAGCAGATGAGCAGACAGTAATCACGCAGCTCAGCAGGCCCTGATCACGTGACTGAGCATGCACTGTTCACGTGGCTGATCATACACTGATCACGTGACTGATCATGCACTGATCACTTGACTGATCATGCACTGATCACGTGGCTGATCATGCACTGATCACGTGGCTGACCATGCACTGATCACGTGGCTGATCATGCACTGATCACGTGACTGATCATGCACTGATCACGTGGCTATCATGCACTGATCACGTGGCTGATCATGCACTGATCACGTGCTGATCATGCACTGATCACGTGGCTGATCATGCACTGATCACGTGACTGATCATGCACTGATCACGTGACTGATCATGCACTGATCACGTGGCTATCATGCACTGATCACGTGGCTGATCATGCACTGATCACGTGGCTGATCATGCACTGATCACGTGGCTGATCATGCACTGATCACGTGACTGATCATGCACTGATCACGTGACTGATCATGCACTGATCACGTGGCTATCATGCACTGCTCACGTGGCTGATCATGCAATGATCACGTAGCTACCATGTACAGGTCACGTGAATGATCATACACCCATCAGGTGACTGATCATGCACTGATCACGTGGCTATCATGCACTGATCACGAGACTGATCATGCACTGATCACGTCTATATCATGCACTGATCACATGACTGCCCATGCACTGATCACGTGGATGATCATACACTAATCATGTGACAGATCATGCACTGATCACGTGGCTGATCATGCACTGATACCGTGACTGAGCATGGACTGATCACATGACTATCATGTAGTGATCACGTGACTTAATGGCGCTGATCATGTGACTGATCATGCGCTGATCATGTTTGCTATCATACACTGATCATGTGCCTCTGGAGGCAATAAACAAAGAGCTGAGTAGGCACGAATCAAACAGTCAGCAGGCAATAATCATGGAACTCAGCTGTGAGGAATCATGCTGCTCAGCTGGCAATAATCAAGCAGCTGAGCAGGCAGGAATTACGCAGCACAGCTGGCAATTGTCAAGCAGATGACAGGCAGGAATCGTGCAGCTCAGCTGGCAATTGTCAAGCAGATGAGCAGACAGTAATCACGCAGCTCAGCAGGCCCTGATCACGTGACTGAGCATGCACTGTTCACGTGGCTGATCATACACTGATCACGTGATTGATCATGCACTGATCACTTGGATATCATGCACTGATCACGTGGCTGATCATACACTGTTCACGTGTCTGACCATGCACTGATCACGTGGCTGATCATACACTGCTCACGTAACTGATCATGCACTGATCACGTGGCTATCATGCACTGATCACGTGGCTGAACATGCACTGTTCACGTGGCTGATCACACCTGTCACGTGACATATCATGCACTGATCACGTGGCTGATCATACACTGCTCACGTAACTGATCATGCACACATCACGTGGCTATCATGCACTGCTCACGTGGCTCGTCATGGAATGATCACGTAGCTACCATATACTGGTCACGTGACTGATCATGCACTGATCACGTAAATGATCATGCACTGTTCACGTGACTGATCATGTACTGATCACGTGACTGATCATGCACTGATCACGTGGCTGATCATGCACTGATCACGTGGCTGATCATGCACTGATCACGTGGCTGATCATGCACTGATCACGTGGCTGATCATGCACTGATCACGTGACTGATCATGCACTGATCACGTGACTGATCATGCACTGATCACGTGGCTATCATGCACTGATCACGTGGCTGATCATGCACTGATCACGTGACTGATCATGCACTGATCACGTGACTGATCATGCACTGATCACGTGACTGATCATGCACTGATCACGTGGCTATCATGCACTGATCACGTGGCTATCATGCACTGATCACGTGACTGATCACACACTGATCACGTGACTGATCATGCACTGATCACGTGGCTATCATGCACTGATCACGTGGCTGATCATGCACTGATCACGTGGCTATCATGCACTGATCACGTGACTGATCATGCACTGATCAGTAATTGATCATGCACTGATCACGTGACTGATCATGCACTGATCACGTGGCTATCATGCACTGATCACGTGGCTGATCATGCACTGATCACGCAGCTATCATGCACTGATCACGTGACTGATCATGCACTGATCACGTGGCTATCATGCACTGATCACGTGGCTGATCATGCACTGATCACGTGGCTATCATGCACTGATCACATGACTGATCATGCACTGATCACATGACTGATCATGCACTGATCACGTGGCTGATCATGCACTGATCATGTGACTGATCATGCACTGATCATGTTTGGTGTCATACACTGATCATGTGCCTCTGGAGGCAATGAACAAAGAGCTGAGTAGGCAGGAATCAGTCAGCAGGCAATAATCATGGAACTCAGCTGTGAGAAATCATGCTGCTCAGCTGGCAATAATCAAGCAGCTGAGCAGGCAGGAATTACGCAGCACAGCTGGCAATTGTCAAGCAGATGACAGGCAGGAATCGTGCAGCTCAGCTGGCAATTGTCAAGCAGATGAGCAGACAGTAATCACGCAGCTCAGCAGGCCCTGATCACGTGACTGAGCATGCACTGTTCACGTGGCTGATCACACACTGATCACGTGACTGATCATGCACTGATCACGTGACTGATCATGCACTGATCACGTGGCTATCATGCACTGATCACGTGGCTGATCATACACTGATCACGGGACTGATCATGCACTGATCACGGGCTATCATGCACTGACTACATGACTGATCATGCACTGATCACGTGGCTGATCATGCACTGATCACGTGACTGATCATGCACTGATCACGTGACTGATCATGCACTGATCACGTGGCTGATCATGCACTGATCACGTGGCTATCATGCACTGATCACGTGGCTGATCATGCACTGATCACGTGACTGATCATGCACTGATCACGTGGCTGATCATGCACTGATCACGTGACTGATCATGCACTGATCACGTGACTGATCATGCACTGATCACGTGGCTATCATGCACTGATCACGTGGCTGATCATGCATGATCACGCAGGTACCATGTACTGGTCACATGACTGATCATGCACTGATCACGTGACTGATCATGCACTGATCACGTGGCTATCATGCACTACTCACGTGGCTGATCATGCAATGATCATGTAGCTACCATGTACTGGTCACGTGACTGATCATACACCCATCAGGTGACTGATCATGCACTGATCACGTGGCTGATCATGCACTGATCACGTGACTGATCATGCACTGATCACGTGACTGATCATGCACTGATCACATGGCTATCATGCACTGATCACGTGGCTGATCATGCACTGATCACGTGGCTGATCATGCACTGATACCGTGACTGAGCATGGACTGATCACATGACTATCATGTAGTGATCACGTGACTTAATGGCGCTGATCATGTGACTGATCATGCACTGATCATGTTTGCTATCATACACTGATCATGTGCCTCTGGAGGCAATAAACAAAGAGCTGAGTAGGCACGAATCAAACAGTCAGCAGGCAATAATCATGGAACTCAGGTGTGAGGAATCATGCTGCTCAGCTGGCAATTGTCAAGCAGATGACAGGCAGGAATCATGCAGCTCAGCTGGCAATTGTCAAGCAGATGAGCAGACAGTAATCACGCAGCTCAGCAGGCCCTGATCACGTGACTGAGCATGCACTGTTCACGTGGCTGATCATACACTGATCACGTGATGATCATGCACTGATCACTTGGATATCATGCACTGATCACGTGGCTGATCATACACTGTTCACGTGTCTGACCATGCACTGATCACGTGGCTGATCATACACTGCTCACGTAACTGATCATGCACTGATCACGTGGCTATCATGCACTGATCACGTGGCTGATCATGCACTGATCACGTGGCTGATCACACACCTGTCACGTGACATATCATGCACTGATCACGTGGCACTCATGCACTGATCACGTGGCTGATCATACTCTGCTCACGTAACTGATCATGCACACATCACGTGGCTATCATGCACTGCTCACGTGGCTGATCATGCATGATCACGCAGCTACCATGTACTGGTCACGTGACTGATCATGCACTGATCACGTGACTGATCATGCACTGATCACGTGGCTATCATGCACTGATCACGTGGCTGATCATGCACTGATCACGTAACTATCATGTACTGATCACGTGACTGATCATGCACTGATCACGTGACTGATCATGCACTGATCACGTGGCTGATCACACACTGATCACGTGACTATCATGCACTGATCACGTGGCATCATGCACTGATCACGTGACTGATCATGCACTGATCACGTGACTGATCATGCACTGATCACGTGGCTATCATGCACTGCTCACGTGGCTGATCATGCATGATCACGCAGCTACCATGTACTGGTCACATGACTGATCATGCACTGATCACGTGACTGATCATGCAGTGATCACGTGGCTATCATGCACTACTCACGTGGCTGATCATGCAATGATCATGTAGCTACCATGTACAGGTCACGTGAATGATCATACACCCATCAGGTGACTGATCATGCACTGATCACGTGGCTATCATGCACTGATCACGAGACTGATCATGCACTGATCACGTCTATATCATGCACTGATCACATGACTGCCCATGCACTGATCACGTGGATGATCATACACTAATCATGTGACAGATCATGCACTGATCACGTGGCTGATCATGCACTGATACCGTGACTGAGCATGGACTGATCACATGACTATCATGTAGTGATCACGTGACTTAATGGCGCTGATCATGTGACTGATCATGCGCTGATCATGTTTGCTATCATACACTGATCATGTGCCTCTGGAGGCAATAAACAAAGAGCTGAGTAGGCACGAATCAAACAGTCAGCAGGCAATAATCATGGAACTCAGTGTGAGGAATCATGCTGCTCAGCTGGCAATAATCAAGCAGCTGA
This sequence comes from Bos javanicus, assembly GCF_032452875.1. NCBI lineage: Eukaryota > Metazoa > Chordata > Mammalia > Artiodactyla > Bovidae > Bos > Bos javanicus. The sequence goes on along the minus strand of NW_026893899.1, from coordinate 96,602 downwards.
GCAGGCAGGAATTACGCAGCACAGCTGGCAATTGTCAAGCAGATGACAGGCAGGAATCGTGCAGCTCAGCTGGCAATTGTCAAGCAGATGAGCAGACAGTAATCACGCAGCTCAGCAGGCCCAGATCACGTGACTGAGCATGCACTGTTCACGTGGCTGATCATACACTGATCACGTGATTGATCATGCACTGATCACTTGGATATCATGCACTGATCACGTGGCTGATCATACACTGTTCACGTGTCTGACCATGCACTGATCACGTGGCTGATCATACACTGCTCACGTAACTGATCATGCACTGATCACGTGGCTGATCATGCACTGATCACGTGGCTGATCATGCACTGATCACGTGGCTGATCATACACTGATCACGTGACTGATCATGCACTGATCACGTGGCTGATCATGCACTGATCACGTGGCTGATCATGCACTGATCACGTGGCTGATCACACACTGTCACGTGACTATCATGCACTGATCACGTGGCATCATGCACTGATCACGTGGCTGATCATACACTGATCACGTGACTGATCATGCACTGATCACGTGGCTATCATGCACTGATCACGTGGCTGATCATGCAATGATCACGTAGCTACCATATACTGGTCACGTGACTGATCATGCACTGATCACGTAAATGATCATGCACTGATCACGTGACTGATCATGCACTGATCACGTGACTGATCATGCACTGATCACGTGGCTATCATGCACTGATCACGTGGCTGATCATGCACTGATCACGTAGCAATCATGCACTGATCACGTGACTGATCATGCACTGATCACGTAATTGATCATGCACTGATCACGTGGCTCATCATGCACTGATCACGTGGCTGATCACACATGTATCACGTGACTGATCATGCACTGATCACGTGACTGATCATGCACTGATCACGTGGCTATCATGCACTGATCACGTGGCTGATATCACACGTATCAGGTGACTGATCATGCACTGATCACGTGGCTATCATGCACTGATCACGTGACTGATCATGCACTGATCACGTGACTGATCATGCACTGATCACGTGACTGATCATGCACTGATCACGTGGCTATCATGCACTGATCACGTGGCTGATCATGCACTGATCACGTGGCTATCATGCACTGATCACGTGACTGATCATGCACTGATCACATGACTGATCATGCACTGATCACGTGGCTTATCATGCACTGATCATGTGACTGATCATGCACTGATCATGTTTGCTATCATACACTGATCATGTGCCTCTGGAGGCAATGAACAAAGAGCTGAGTAGGCACGAATCAGTCAGCAGGCAATAATCATGGAACTCAGCTGTGAGAAATCATGCTGCTCAGCTGGCAATAATCAAGCAGCTGAGCAGGCAGGAATTACGCAGCACAGCTGGCAATTGTCAAGCAGATGACAGGCAGGAATCGTGCAGCTCAGCTGGCAATTGTCAAGCAGATGAGCAGACAGTAATCACGCAGCTCAGCAGGCCCTGATCACGTGACTGAGCATGCACTGTTCACGTGGCTGATCATACACTGATCACGTGATGATCATGCACTGATCACGTGACTGATCATGCACTGATCACGTGGCTGATCATGCACTGATCACGTGGCTGATCATGCACTGATCACGGGACTGATCATGCACTGATCACGGGCTATCATGCACTGACACATGACTCACATGCACTGATCACGTGACTGATCATGCACTGATCACGTGGCTGATCATGCACTGATCACGTGGCTATCATGCACTGATCACGTGGCTGATCATGCAATGATCACGTAGCTACATGCACTGGTCACGTGACTGATCATGCACTGATCACGAATTGATCATGCACTGATCACGTGGCTGATCATGCACTGATCACGTGGCTGATCATGCACTGATCACGTGACTGATCATGCACTGATCACGTGACTGATCATGCACTGATCACGTGGCTATCATGCACTGATCACGTGGCTGATCATGCACTGATCACGTGGCTGATCATGCACTGATCACGTGGCTGATCATGCACTGATCACGTGACTGATCATGCACTGATCACGTGACTGATCATGCACTGATCACGTGGCTATCATGCACTGATCACGTGGCTGATCATGCATGATCACGCAGCTACCATGTACTGATCACATGACTGATCATGCACTGATCACGTGACTGATCATGCACTGATCACGTGGCTATCATGCACTGATCACGTGGCTGATCATGCAATGATCATGTAGCTACCATGTACTGGTCACGTGACTGATCATGCACTGATCAGGTGACTGATCATGCACTGATCACGTGGCTATCATGCACTGATCACGTGACTGATCATGCACTGATCACGTCTATATCATGCACTGATCACATGACTGATCATGCACTGATCACGTGGATGATCATGCACTGATCACGTGACTGATCATGCACTGATCACGTGGCTATCATGCACTGATCACGTGGCTGATCATGCACTGATCACGTGACTGATCATGCACTGATCACGTGGCTGATCATGCACTGATCACGTGACTGATCATGCACTGATCACGTGACTGATCATGCACTGATCACGTGGCTATCATGCACTGATCACGTGGCTGATCATACACTGATCACGTGACTGATCATGCACTGATCACGTGGCTGATCATGCACTGATCACGTGGCTGATCATGCACTGATCACGTGGCTGATCACACACTGTCACGTGACTATCATGCACTGATCACGTGGCACTCATGCACTGATCACGTGGCTGATCATACACTGATCACGTAACTGATCATGCACATCACGTGGCTATCATGCACTGCTCACGTGGCTGTCATGCAATGATCACGTAGCTACCATATACTGATCACGTGACTGATCATGCACTGATCACGTAAATGATCATGCACTGATCACGTGACTGATCATGCACTGATCACGTGACTGATCATGCACTGATCACGTGGCTATCATGCACTGATCACGTGGCTGATCATGCACTGATCACGTAGCAACCATGTACTGGTCACGTGACTGATCATGCACTGATCACGTAATTGATCATGCACTGATCACGTGGCTCATCATGCACTGATCACGTGGCTGATCACACACGATCACGTGACTGATCATGCACTGATCACGTGACTGATCATGCACTGATCACGTGGCTATCATGCACTGATCACGTGGATATCATGCACTGATCACGTGGCTGATCACACTGATCACGTGACTGATCATGCACTGATCACGTGGCTATCATGCACTGATCACGTGACTGATCATGCACTGATCACGTGACTGATCATGCACTGATCACGTGGCTATCATGCACTGATCACGTGGCTGATCATGCACTGATCACGCAGCTACCATGTACTGGTCACGTGACTGATCATGCACTGATCACGTAACTGATCATGCACTGATCACGTGGCTTATCATGCACTGATCATGTGACTGATCATGCACTGATCATGTTTGGCTATCATACACTGATCATGTGCCTCTGGAGGCAATGAACATAGAGCTGAGTAGGCAGGAATCAGTCAGCAGGCTATAATCATGGAACTCAGCTCTGAGAAATCATGCTGCTCAGCTGGCAATAATCAAGTAGATGAGCAGGCAGGAATTACGCAGCACAGGTGGCAATTGTCAAGCAGATGAGCAGACAGTAATCACGCAGCTCAGCAGGCCCTGATCACGTGACTGAGCATGCACTGATCACGTGGCTGATCACACACTGATCACGTGACTGATCATGCACTGATCACGTGGCTATCATGCACTGATCACGTGATTGATCATGCACTGATCACGTCATATCATGCACTGATCACGTGGCTATCATGCACTGATCACGTGGCTGATCATGCACTGATCACGTGACTGATCATGCACTGATCACGTGGCTATCATGCACTGATCACGTGGCTGATCATGCACTGATTCGGGACTGATCATGCACTGATCACGGGCTATCATGCACTGATCACATGACTGATCATGCACTGATCACGTGGATGATCATGCACTGATCACGTGACTGATCATGCACTGATCACGTGACTGATCATGCACTGATCACGTGGCTATCATGCACTGATCACGTGGCTATCATGCACTGATCACGTGACTGATCATGCACTGATCACGTGGCTATCATGCACTGATCACGTGGCTGATCATGCACTGATCACGTGACTGATCATGCACTGATCACGTGGCTGATCATGCACTGATCACGTGACTGATCATGCACTGATCACGTGGCTATCATGCACTGATCACGTGGCTATCATGCACTGATCACGTGGCTGATCATGCACTGATCACGTGACTGATCATGCACTGATCACGTGGCTATCATGCACTGATCACGTGGCTGATCATGCACTGATCACGTGACTGATCATGCACTGATCACGTGACTGATCATGCACTGATCACGTGGCTATCATGCACTGATCACGTGGCTGATCATGCACTGATCACGTGCCTGATCATGCACTGATCACGTGGCTGATCATGCACTGATCACGTGACTGATCATGCACTGATCACGTGTCTGATCATGCACTGATCACGTGGCTATCATGCACTGCTCACGTGGCTGATCATGCATGATCACGCAGCTACCATGTACTGGTCACATGACTGATCATGCACTGATCACGTGACTGATCATGCACTGATCACGTGGCTATCATGCACTACTCACGTGGCTGATCATGCAATGATCATGTAGCTACCATGTACAGGTCACGTGAATGATCATACACCATCACGTGACTGATCATGCACTGATCACGTCTATATCATGCACTGATCACATGACTGATCATGCACTGATCACGTGGATGATCATACACTGATCATGTGACAGATCATGCACTGATCACGTGGCTGATCATGCACTGATCACGTGACTGAGCATGGACTGATCACATGACTATCATGTAGTGATCACGTGACTTAATGGCACTGATCATGTGACTGATCATGCGCTGATCATGTTTGCTATCATACACTGATCATGTGCCTCTGGAGGCAATAAACAAAGAGCTGAGTAGGCACGAATCAAACAGTCAGCAGGCAATAATCATGGAACTCAGCTGTGAGGAATCATGCTGCTCAGCTGGCAATAATCAAGCAGCTGAGCAGGCAGGAATTACGCAGCACAGCTGGCAATTGTCAAGCAGATGACAGGCAGGAATCATGCAGCTCAGCTGGCAATTGTCAAGCAGATGAGCAGACAGTAATCACGCAGCTCAGCAGGCCCTGATCACGTGACTGATCATGCACTGATCACGTGGCTGATCATGCACTGATCACGTGGCTGATCATGCACTGATCACGTGGCTGATCATGCACTGATCACGTGGCTGATCATGCACTGATCACGTGACTGATCATGCACTGATCACGTGGCTGATCATGCACTGATCACGTGGCTGATCATGCACTGATCACGTGGCTATCATGCACTGATCACGTGGCTGATCACACACGTATCACATGACTGATCATGCACTGATCACGTGGTGATCATGCACTGATCACGTGGCTATCATGCACTGATCACGTGGCTGATCATGCAATGATCACGTAGCTACCATGTACAGGTCACGTGAATGATCATACACCCATCAGGTGACTGATCATGCACTGATCACGTGGCTATCATGCACTGATCACGTGACTGATCATGCACTGATCACGTCTATATCATGCACTGATCACATGACTGCCCATGCACTGATCACGTGGATGATCATACACTGATCACGTGACAGATCATGCACTGATCACGTGGCTGATCATGCACTGATACCGTGACTGAGCATGGACTGATCACATGACTATCATGTAGTGATCACGTGACTTAATGGCGCTGATCATGTGACTGATCATGCGCTGATCATGTTTGCTATCATACACTGATCATGTGCCTCTGGAGGCAATAAACAAAGAGCTGAGTAGGCACGAATCAAACAGTCAGCAGGCAATAATCATGGAACTCAGCTGTGAGGAATCATGCTGCTCAGCTGGCAATAATCAAGCAGCTGAGCAGGCAGGAATTACGCAGCACAGCTGGCAATTGTCAAGCAGATGACAGGCAGGAATCGTGCAGCTCAGCTGGCAATTGTCAAGCAGATGAGCAGACAGTAATCACGCAGCTCAGCAGGCCCTGATCACGTGACTGAGCATGCACTGTTCACGTGGCTGATCATACACTGATCACGTGATGATCATGCACTGATCACGTGGATATCATGCACTGATCACGTGGCTGATCATACACTGATCACGTGTCTGACCATGCACTGATCACGTGGCTGATCATGCACTGATCACGTAACTGATCATGCACTGATCACGTGGCTATCATGCACTGATCACGTGGCTGATCATGCACTGATCACGTGGCTGATCACACACTGATCACGTGACTATCATGCACTGATCACGTGGCATCATGCACTGATCACGTGGCTGATCATGCACTGATCACGTGGCTATCATGCACTGCTCACGTGGCTGATCATGCATGATCACGCAGCTACCATGTACTGGTCACATGACTGATCATGCACTGATCACGTGACTGATCATGCACTGATCACGTGGCTATCATGCACTACTCACGTGGCTGATCATGCAATGATCATGTAGCTACCATGTACAGGTCACGTGAATGATCATACACCCATCAGGTGACTGATCATGCACTGATCACGTGGCTATCATGCACTGATCACGTGACTGATCATGCACTGATCACGTCTATATCATGCACTGATCACATGACTGCCCATGCACTGATCACGTGGATGATCATACACTAATCATGTGACAGATCATGCACTGATCACGTGGCTGATCATGCACTGATACCGTGACTGAGCATGGACTGATCACATGACTATCATGTAGTGATCACGTGACTTAATGGCGCTGATCATGTGACTGATCATGCGCTGATCATGTTTGCTATCATACACTGATCATGTGCCTCTGGAGGCAATAAACAAAGAGCTGAGTAGGCACGAATCAAACAGTCAGCAGGCAATAATCATGGAACTCAGTGTGAGGAATCATGCTGCTCAGCTGGCAATAATCAAGCAGCTGAGCAGGCAGGAATTATGCAGCACAGCTGGCAATTGTCAAGCAGATGACAGGCAGGAATCGTGCAGCTCAGCTGGCAATTGTCAAGCAGATGAGCAGACAGTAATCACGCAGCTCAGCAGGCCCTGATCACGTGACTGAGCATGCACTGTTCACGTGGCTGATCATACACTGATCACGTGATTGATCATGCACTGATCACTTGGATATCATGCACTGATCACGTGGCTGATCATACACTGTTCACGTGTCTGACCATGCACTGATCACGTGGCTGATCATGCACTGCTCACGTAACTGATCATGCACTGATCACGTGGCTGATCATGCACTGATCACGTGGCTGATCATGCACTGATCACGTGGCTGATCATACACTGATCACGTGACTGATCATGCACTGATCACGTGGCTGATCATGCACTGATCACGTGGCTGATCATGCACTGATCACGTGGCTGATCACACACTGTCACGTGACTATCATGCACTGATCACGTGCACTCATGCACTGATCACGTGGCTGATCATACACTGATCACGTGACTGATCATGCACTGATCACGTGGCTATCATGCACTGATCACGTGGCTGATCATGCAATGATCACGTAGCTACCATATACTGGTCACGTGACTGATCATGCACTGATCACGTAACTGATCATGCACTGATCACGTGACTGATCATGCACTGATCACGTGACTGATCATGCACTGATCACGTGGCTATCATGCACTGATCACGTGGCTGATCATGCACTGATCACGTAGCAACCATGCACTGATCACGTGACTGATCATGCACTGATCACGTAATTGATCATGCACTGATCACGTGGCTCATCATGCACTGATCACGTGGCTGATCACACATGATCACGTGACTGATCATGCACTGATCACGTGACTGATCATGCACTGATCACGTGGCTATCATGCACTGATCACGTGGCTGATTTCACACGATCAGGTGACTGATCATGCACTGATCACGTGGCTATCATGCACTGATCACGTGACTGATCATGCACTGATCACGTGACTGATCATGCACTGATCACGTGACTGATCATGCACTGATCACGTGGCTATCATGCACTGATCACGTGGCTGATCATGCACTGATCACGCAGCTACCATGCACTGATCACATGACTGATCATGCACTGATCACATGATTGATCATGCACTGATCACGTGGCTTATCATGCACTGATCATGTGACTGATCATGTGCTGATCATGTTTGGTGTCATACACTGATCATGTGCCTCTGGAGGCAATGAACAAAGAGCTGAGTAGGCAGGAATCAATCAGCAGGCTATAATCATGGAACTCAGCTGTGAGAAATCATGCTGCTCAGCTGGCAATAATCAAGCAGCTGAGCAGGCAGGAATTACGCAGCACAGCTGGCAATTGTCAAGCAGATGACAGGCAGGAATCGTGCAGCTCAGCTGGCAATTGTCAAGCAGATGAGCAGACAGTAATCACGCAGCTCAGCAGGCCCTGATCACGTGACTGAGCATGCACTGTTCACGTGGCTGATCATACACTGATCACGTGATGATCATGCACTGATCACGTGACTGATCATGCACTGATCACGTGGCTGATCATGCACTGATCACGTGGCTGATCATGCACTGATCACGGGACTGATCATGCACTGATCACGGGCTATCATGCACTGACTACATGACTTCACATGCACTGATCACGTGACTGATCATGCACTGATCACGTGGCTGATCATGCACTGATCACGTGGCTATCATGCACTGATCACGTGGCTGATCATGCAATGATCACGTAGCTACATGTACTGGTCACGTGACTGATCATGCACTGATCACGTAATTGATCATGCACTGATCACGTGGCTGATCATGCACTGATCACGTGGCTGATCATGCACTGATCACGTGACTGATCATGCACTGATCACGTGACTGATCATGCACTGATCACGTGGCTATCATGCACTGATCACGTGGCTGATCATGCACTGATCACGTGCCTGATCATGCACTGATCACGTGGCTGATCATGCACTGATCACGTGACTGATCATGCACTGATCACGTGACTGATCATGCACTGATCACGTGGCTATCATGCACTGATCACGTGGCTGATCATGCATGATCACGCAGCTACCATGTACTGATCACATGACTGATCATGCACTGATCACGTGACTGATCATGCACTGATCACGTGGCTATCATGCACTGATCACGTGGCTGATCATGCAATGATCATGTAGCTACCATGTACTGGTCACGTGAATGATCATGCACTGATCACGTGACTGATCATGCACTGATCACGTGGCTATCATGCACTGATCACGTGACTGATCATGCACTGATCACGTCTATATCATGCACTGATCACATGACTGATCATGCACTGATCACGTGGATGATCATACACTGATCATGTGACTGATCATGCACTGATCACGTGGCTATCATGCACTGATCACGTGGCTGATCATGCACTGATCACGTGACTGATCATGCACTGATCACGTGGCTGATCATGCACTGATCACGTGACTGATCATGCACTGATCACGTGACTGATCATGCACTGATCACGTGGCTATCATGCACTGATCACGTGGCTGATCATACACTGATCACGTGACTGATCATGCACTGATCACGTGGCTGATCATGCACTGATCACGTGGCTGATCATGCACTGATCACGTGGCTGATCACACACTGTCACGTGACTATCATGCACTGATCACGTGGCACTCATGCACTGATCACGTGGCTGATCATACACTGATCACGTAACTGATCATGCACACATCACGTGGCTATCATGCACTGATCACGTGGCTGTCATGCAATGATCACGTAGCTACCATATACTGATCACGTGACTGATCATGCACTGATCACGTAAATGATCATGCACTGATCACGTGACTGATCATGCACTGATCACGTGACTGATCATGCACTGATCACGTGGCTATCATGCACTGATCACGTGGCTGATCATGCACTGATCACGTAGCAACCATGTACTGGTCACGTGACTGATCATGCACTGATCACGTAATTGATCATGCACTGATCACGTGGCTCATCATGCACTGATCACGTGGCTGATCACACACTATCACGTGACTGATCATGCACTGATCACGTGACTGATCATGCACTGATCACGTGGCTATCATGCACTGATCACGTGGCTATCATGCACTGATCACGTGGCTGATCACACACGATCACGTGACTGATCATGCACTGATCACGTGGCTATCATGCACTGATCACGTGACTGATCATGCACTGATCACGTGACTGATCATGCACTGATCACGTGGCTATCATGCACTGATCACGTGGCTGATCATGCACTGATCATACAGCTACCATGTACTGTCACGTGACTGATCATGCACTGATCACGTGACTGATCATGCACTGATCACGTGGCTTATCATGCACTGATCATGTGACTGATCATGCACTGATCATGTTTGGCATCATACACTGATCATGTGCCTCTGGAGGCAATGAACATAGAGCTGAGTAGGCAGGAATCAGTCAGCAGGCTATAATCATGGAACTCAGCTCTGAGAAATCATGCTGCTCAGCTGGCAATAATCAAGTAGATGAGCAGGCAGGAATTACGCAGCACAGGTGGCAATTGTCAAGCAGATGAGCAGACAGTAATCACGCAGCTCAGCAGGCCCTGATCACGTGACTGAGCATGCACTGTTCACGTGGCTGATCACACACTGATCACGTGACTGATCATGCACTGATCACGTGGCTATCATGCACTGATCACGTGATTGATCATGCACTGATCACGTCATATCATGCACTGATCACGTGGCTATCATGCACTGATCACGTGGCTGATCATGCACTGATCACGTGACTGATCATGCACTGATCACGTGGCTATCATGCACTGATCACGTGGCTGATCATGCACTGATTCGGGACTGATCATGCACTGATCACGGGCTATCATGCACTGATCACATGACTGACATGCACTGATCACGTGGATGATCATGCACTGATCACGTGACTGATCATGCACTGATCACGTGACTGATCATGCACTGATCACGTGGCTATCATGCACTGATCACGTGGCTGATCATGCACTGATCACGTGACTGATCATGCACTGATCACGTGGCTATCATGCACTGATCACGTGGCTGATCATGCACTGATCACGTGACTGATCATGCACTGATCACGTGGCTGATCATGCACTGATCACGTGACTGATCATGCACTGATCACGTGGCTATCATGCACTGATCACGTGGCTATCATGCACTGATCACGTGGCTGATCATGCACTGATCACGTGACTGATCATGCACTGATCACGTGGCTATCATGCACTGATCACGTGGCTGATCATGCACTGATCACGTGACTGATCATGCACTGATCACGTGACTGATCATGCACTGATCACGTGGCTATCATGCACTGATCACGTGGCTGATCATACACTGATCACGTGCCTGATCATGCACTGATCACGTGGCTGATCATGCACTGATCACGTGACTGATCATGCACTGATCACGTGACTGATCATGCACTGATCACGTGGCTATCATGCACTGCTCACGTGGCTGATCATGCATGATCACGCAGCTACCATGTACTGGTCACATGACTGATCATGCACTGATCACGTGACTGATCATGCACTGATCACGTGGCTATCATGCACTACTCACGTGGCTGATCATGCAATGATCATGTAGCTACCATGTACAGGTCACGTGAATGATCATACACCCATCAGGTGACTGATCATGCACTGATCACGTCTATATCATGCACTGATCACATGACTGCCCATGCACTGATCACGTGGATGATCATACACTAATCATGTGACAGATCATGCACTGATCACGTGGCTGATCATGCACTGATACCGTGACTGAGCATGGACTGATCACATGACTATCATGTAGTGATCACGTGACTTAATGGCGCTGATCATGTGACTGATCATGCGCTGATCATGTTTGCTATCATACACTGATCATGTGCCTCTGGAGGCAATAAACAAAGAGCTGAGTAGGCACGAATCAAACAGTCAGCAGGCAATAATCATGGAACTCAGCTGTGAGGAATCATGCTGCTCAGCTGGCAATAATCAAGCAGCTGAGCAGGCAGGAATTACGCAGCACAGCTGGCAATTGTCAAGCAGATGACAGGCAGGAATCGTGCAGCTCAGCTGGCAATTGTCAAGCAGATGAGCAGACAGTAATCACGCAGCTCAGCAGGCCCTGATCACGTGACTGAGCATGCACTGTTCACGTGGCTGATCATACACTGATCACGTGATGATCATGCACTGATCACTTGGATATCATGCACTGATCACGTGGCTGATCATACACTGTTCACGTGTCTGACCATGCACTGATCACGTGGCTGATCATACACTGCTCACGTAACTGATCATGCACTGATCACGTGGCTATCATGCACTGATCACGTGGCTGAACATGCACTGTTCACGTGGCTGATCACACACCTGTCACGTGACATATCATGCACTGATCACGTGGCACTCATGCACTGATCACGTGGCTGATCATACTCTGCTCACGTAACTGATCATGCACACATCACGTGGCTATCATGCACTGCTCACGTGGCTCGTCATGGAATGATCACGTAGCTACCATATACTGGTCACGTGACTGATCATGCACTGATCACGTAACTGATCATGCACTGATCACGTGGCTGATCATGCACTGATCACGTGGCTGATCATGCACTGATCACGTGGCTATCATGCACTGATCACGTGACTGATCATGCACTGATCACGTAATTGATCATGCACTGATCACGTGGCTGATCATGCACTGATCACGTGGCTGATCATGCACTGATCACGTGACTGATCATGCACTGATCACGTGACTGATCATGCACTGATCACGTGGCTATCATGCACTGATCACGTGGCTGATCATGCACTGATCACGTGGCTGATCATGCACTGATCACGTGACTGATCATGCACTGATCACGTGACTGATCATGCACTGATCACGTGGCTATCATGCACTGATCACGTGGCTGATCATGCACTGATCACGTAGCTACCATGTACTGGTCACGTGACTGATCATGCACTGATCAGTGACTGATCATGCACTGATCACGTGGCTATCATGCACTGATCACGTGGCTGATCATGCACTGATCACGTGACTGATCATGCACTGATCACGTGGCTGATCATGCACTGATCACGTGACTGATCATGCACTGATCACGTGGCTGATCATGCACTGATCACGTGGCTGATCATGCACTGATCACGTAGCTATCATGCACTGATCACGTGACTGATCATGCACTGATCACGTGGCTGATCATGCACTGATCACGTGACTGATCATGCACTGATCACGTGACTGATCATGCACTGATCACGTGGCTATCATGCACTGATCACGTGGCTGATCATGCACTGATCACGTGACTGATCATGCACTGATCACGTGGCTGATCATGCACTGATCACGTGTCTGATCATGCACTGATCACGTGGCTGATCATGCACTGATCACGTGACTGATCATGCACTGATCACGTGGCTATCATGCACTGATCACGTGGCTGATCATGCACTGATCACGTGGCTGATCACACACTGTCACGTGACTGATCATGCACTGATCACGTGGCACTCATGCACTGATCACGTGGCTGATCATACACTGATCACGTAACTGATCATGCACTGATCACGTGGCTATCATGCACTGATCACGTGGCTATCATGCAATGATCACGTAGCTACCATATACTGGTCACGTGACTGATCATGCACTGATCACGTAAATGATCATGCACTGATCACGTGACTGATCATGCACTGATCACGTGACTGATCATGCACTGATCACGTGGCTATCATGCACTGATCACGTGGCTGATCATGCACTGATCACGTAGCAACCATGCACTGGTCACGTGACTGATCATGCACTGATCACGTAATTGATCATGCACTGATCACGTGACTCATCATGCACTGATCACGTGGCTGATCACACTGATCACGTGACTGATCATGCACTGATCACGTGGCTATCATGCACTGATCACGTGGCTATCATGCACTGATCACGTGGCTGATCATGCACTGATCACGTGCTATCATGCACTGATCACGTGATGATCATGCACTGATCACGTGACTGATCATGCACTGATCACGTGGCTGATCATGCACTGATCACGTGGCTATCATGCACTGATCACGTGGCTGATCATGCACTGATCACGTAGCTATCATGCACTGATCACGTGACTGATCATGCACTGATCACGTAATTGATCATGCACTGATCACGTGGCTGATCATGCACTGATCACGTGACTGATCATGCACTGATCACGTGGCTATCATGCACTGATCACGTGGCTGATCATGCACTGATCACGTGCCTGATCATGCACTGATCACGTGACTGATCATGCACTGATCACGTGACTGATCATGCACTGATCACGTGGCTATCATGCACTATCACGTGGCTGATCATGCATGATCATGTAGCTACCATGTACTGGTCACGTGACTGATCATGCACTGATCACGTGACTGATCATGCACTGATCACGTGGCTATCATGCACTGATCACGTGGCTGATCATGCACTGATCACGTGCCTGATCATGCACTGATCACGTGACTATCATGCACTGATCACGTGGCAATCATGCACTGATCACGTGGCTGATCATGCACTGATCACGTGGCTGATCATGCACTGATCACGTGGCTATCATGCACTGATCACGTGGCTGATCATGCACTGATACCGTGACTGAGCATGGACTGATCACATGACTATCATGTAGTGATCACGTGACTTAATGGCGCTGATCATGTGACTGATCATGCGCTGATCATGTTTGCTATCATACACTGATCATGTGCCTCTGGAGGCAATAAACAAAGAGCTGAGTAGGCACGAATCAAACAGTCAGCAGGCAATAATCATGGAACTCAGCTGTGAGGAATCATGCTGCTCAGCTGGCAATAATCAAGCAGCTGAGAAGGCAGGAATTACGCAGCACAGCTGGCAATTGTCAAGCAGATGACAGGCAGGAATCATGCAGCTCAGCTGGCAATTGTCAAGCAGATGAGCAGACAGTAATCACGCAGCTCAGCAGGCCCTGATCACGTGACTGAGCATGCACTGTTCACGTGGCTGATCATACACTGATCACGTGATTGATCATGCACTGATCACTTGGATATCATGCACTGATCACGTGGCTGATCATACACTGTTCACGTGTCTGACCATGCACTGATCACGTGGCTGATCATACACTGCTCACGTAACTGATCATGCACTGATCACGTGGCTGATCATGCACTGATCACGTGGCTGATCATGCACTGATCACGTGGCTGATCATGCACTGATCACGTGGCTGATCATGCACTGATCACGTGGCTGATCATGCACTGATCACGTGGCTATCATGCACTGCTCACGTGGCTGATCATGCAATGATCACGCAGCTACCATGTACTGGTCACAGGGCTGATCATGCACTGATCACGTGACTGATCATGCACTGATCACGTGGCTATCATGCACTATCACGTGGCTGATCATGCAATGATCACGTAGCTACCATGTACTGGTCACGTGACTGATCATGCACTGATCACGTGACTGATCATGCACTGATCACGTGGCTATCATGCACTGATCACGTGGCTGATCATGCACTGATCACGTGACTGATCATGCACTGATCACGTGACTGATCATGCACTGATCACGTGGCTATCATGCACTGATCACGTGGCTGATCATGCACTGATCACGTGGCTATCATGCACTGATCACGTGGCTGATCATGCACTGATCACGTGACTGATCATGCACTGATCACATGACTATCATGCACTGATCACGTGACTTAATGGTGCTGATCATGTGACTGATCATGCACTGATCATGTTTGCTATCATACACTGATCATGTGCCTCTGGAGGCAATGAACATAGAGCTGAGTAGGCAGGAATCAGCCAGCAGGCTATAATCATGGAACTCAGCTGTGAGGAATCATGCTGCTCAGCTGGCAATAATCAAGCAGCTGATCAGGCAGGAATCATGCAGCACAGCTGGCAATTGTCAAGCAGATGAGCAGACAGTAATCACGCAGCTCAGCATGCACTGATCACGTGACTGAGCATGCACTGATCACGTGGCTGATCATGCACTGATCACGTGACTGATCATGCACTGATCACGTGGCTATCATGCACTGATCACGTGGCTGATCATGCACTGATCACGTGTCTGATCATGCACTGATCACGTGACTGATCATACACTGATCACGTGACTGATCATGCACTGATCACGTGGCTATCATGCACTGATCACGTGGATATCATGCACTGATATCATGCACTGATCACGTGGCTGATCATGCACTGATCACGTGACTGATCATGCACTGATCACGTGGCTATCATGCACTGATCACGTGGCTATCATGCACTGATCACGTGGCTGATCATGCACTGATACCGTGACTGAGCATGGACTGATCACATGACTATCATGTAGTGATCACGTGACTTAATGGCGCTGATCATGTGACTGATCATGCGCTGATCATGTTTGCTATCATACACTGATCATGTGCCTCTGGAGGCAATAAACAAAGAGCTGAGTAGGCACGAATCAAACAGTCAGCAGGCAATAATCATGGAACTCAGCTGTGAGGAATCATGCTGCTCAGCTGGCAATAATCAAGCAGCTGAGCAGGCAGGAATTACGCAGCACAGCTGGCAATTGTCAAGCAGATGACAGGCAGGAATCATGCAGCTCAGCTGGCAATTGTCAAGCAGATGAGCAGACAGTAATCACGCAGCTCAGCAGGCCCTGATCACGTGACTGAGCATGCACTGTTCACGTGGCTGATCATACACTGATCACGTGACTGATCATGCACTGATCACTTGGATATCATGCACTGATCACGTGGCTGATCATACACTGTTCACGTGTCTGACCATGCACTGATCACGTGGCTGATCATACACTGCTCACGTAACTGATCATGCACTGATCACGTGGCTATCATGCACTGATCACGTGGCTGATCATGCACTGATCACGTGGCTGATCACACACTGTCACGTGACATATCATGCACTGATCACGTGGCACTCATGCACTGATCACGTGGCTGATCATACTCTGCTCACGTAACTGATCATGCACATCACGTGGCTATCATGCACTGCTCACGTGGCTGTCATGGAATGATCACGTAGCTACCATATACTGGTCACGTGACTGATCATGCACTGATCACGTAAATGATCATGCACTGTTCACGTGACTGATCATGCACTGATCACGTGACTGATCATGCACTGATCACGTGGCTATCATGCACTGCTCACGTGGCTGATCATGCAACGATCACGTAGCAACCATGTACTGGTCACGTGACTGATCATGCACTGATCACGTAATTGATCATGCACTGATCACGTGGCTCATCATGCACTGATCACGTGGCTGATCACACATGATCACGTGACTGATCATGCACTGATCACGTGGCTATCATGCACTGATCACGTGGCTGATCATGCACTGATCACGCAGCTATCATGCACTGATCACGTGACTGATCATGCACTGATCACGTGACTGATCATGCACTGATCACGTGGCTTATCATGCATTGATCATGTGACTGATCATGTGCTGATCATGTTTGCTGTCATACACTGATCATGTGCCTCTGGAGGCAATAAACAAAGAGCTGAGTAGGCACGAATCATACAGTCAGCAGGCAATAATCATGGAACTCAGGTGTGAGGAATCATGCTGCTCAGCTGGCAATAATCAAGCAGCTGAGCAGGCAGGAATTACGCAGCACAGCTGGCAATTGTCAAGCAGATGACAGGCAGGAATCGTGCAGCTCAGCTGGCAATTGTCAAGCAGATGAGCAGACAGTAATCACGCAGCTCAGCAGGCCCTGATCACGTGACTGAGCATGCACTGTTCACGTGGCTGATCATACACTGATCACGTGACTGATCATGCACTGATCACGTGGCATCATGCACTGATCACGTGGCTGATCATACACTGCTCACGTAACTGATCATGCACTGATCACGTGGCTATCATGCACTGCTCACGTGGCTGATCATGCACTGATCACGTAGCTACCATGCACTGATCACGTGACTGATCATGCACTGATCACGTGACTGATCATGCACTGATCACGTGACTGATCATGCACTGATCACGTGACTGATCATGCACTGATCACGTGGCTATCATGCACTGATCACGTGGCTGATCATGCACTGATCACGTAGCATCATGCACTGATCACGTGACTGATCATGCACTGATCACGTAACTGATCATGCACTGATCACGTGGCTGATCATGCACTGATCACGTGACTGATCATGCACTGATCACGTGACTGATCATGCACTGATCACGTGGCTATCATGCACTGATCACGTGGCTGATCATGCACTGATCACGTGCCTGATCATGCACTGATCACGTGACTGATCATGCACTGATCACGTGGCTATCATGCACTGATCACGTGGCTATCATGCACTGATCACGTGGCTGTCATGCACTGATCACGTGACTGATCATGCACTGATCACGTGGCATCATGCACTGATCACGTGCTGATCATGCACTGATCACGTGACTGATCATGCACTGATCACGTGGCTGATCATGCACTGATCATGTAGCTGATCATGCACTGATCACGTGGCTATCATGCACTGATCACGTGGCTGATCATGCACTGATCACGTAGCTACATCACTGATCACGTGACTGATCATGCACTGATCACGTAATTGATCATGCACTGATCACGTGACTGATCATGCACTGATCACGTGGCTATCATGCACTGATCACGTGGCTGATCATGCACTGATCACGTGACTGATCATGCACTGATCACGTGGCTATCATGCACTGATCACGTGGCTGAGCGCGGAACCCACCACGCTTACTAATTATGCCTGGGCTGCTAAGACCCACTCGAGAAGGTGTCTAGGGTGAGGCACCTTTCGCTATTCGAGAGGCGCCTGCGGCCTACGTAAGTGGTGCAAACTTCTTGTCTTGAAGTTTGATTGGTCTTCCGCTAAACCAAGCTACTCAGTCTCTTTTCTCCACCGAATTTTCCTACTGAGCTCTCCTCATACTATTATTCTTGACATCTCTGATTAGCATATAATAGTCGCCTAGGCCATCTCTCCTTCGAATACCCTGGATCAGTTGGGGCTGGTCCCCGGCAGGTGGCGACCGAACAGGGACCTCAGGAGGCAATACTCAAAGAGCTGAGCAGACACGAACCACGCAATCAGCAGGCAATAAGCATGGAGCTCAGCAGTGACGAATCATGCTGCTCAACTGGCAATAATCAAGCACGTGACCAGGCAGGAATCACGCAGCTCAGCTGGCAATTGTCAAGCAGATGAGCCGACAGGAATCACGCAGCTCAGCTGGCAATTGTCATGCAGATGAGCGGCAGGAATCACGCAGCTCAGCAGGCCCTGATCACGTGACTCTGCATGCACTGATCACGTGGCTGATCAAGTCCAGATCACGTGACTGATCATGCACTGATCACGTGGCTATCATGCACTGATCACGTGACTGCGCATGCACTGATCACGTGGCTGATCATGCACTGATCACGTGTTTATCAGGCACTGATCAGTGACTGACATGCACTGATCAGGGGACTGTCATGCACTGATCACGTGGCTGATCATGAACTGACCACCTGACTGTGCATGCAGTGATCACGTGGCTGATCATGCACTGATCACGTGATTATCATACGGTGATCACGTGACTGAGAGGCGCTGATCACGTGACTGTGCCGTCAGTGATCACGTGGCTGAGCAGGCACTGATATCGTGACTGAGCATGCACTGATCATGTGCCGGGAGCCGGGGAGGCATTCCACTCTGGACAAAGGTCATGAGGAAGGAGGCTCGGCATACGCAAATGCGGGATCGAGCCTCAGGAGTCCACCCGGATGTTCTCGAGCATCTCCCCCCAAAAAAACCGGAGTCTGCCTACTGTATTGCTTTGTGCTCTCACCTCTGATTTCACTGGGGGCTGTCCCCCACCACCATCTCGCTCTCTCTGTCAAAGAGTTAACTTACAGCTCCAATTCATAAAGTTCCTTGTCATTCTTCCCTTTAACTTCCAGCTGAGTCTCCATCTGGAGCGCGGAACCCACCACGCTTACTAATTATGCCTGGGCTGCTAAGACCCACTCGAGAAGGTGTCTAGGGTGAGGCACCTTTCGCTATTCGAGAGGGCGCCTGCGGCCTACGTAAGTGGTGCAAACTTCTTGTCTTGAAGTTTGATTGGTCTTCCGCGTAAACCAAGCTACTCAGTCTCTTTTCTCCACCGAATTTTCCTACTGAGCTCTCCTCATACTATTATTCTTGACATCTCTGATTAGCATATAAATAGTCGCCTAGGCCATCTCTCCTTCGAATACCCTGGATCAGTTGGGGCTGGTCCCCGGCAGGTGGCGACCGAACAGGGACCTCAGGAGGCAATACTCAAAGAGCTGAGCAGACACGAACCACGCAATCAGCAGGCAATAAGCATGGAGCTCAGCAGTGACGAATCATGCTGCTCAACTGGCAATAATCAAGCACGTGACCAGGCAGGAATCACGCAGCTCAGCTGGCAATTGTCAAGCAGATGAGCCGGCAGGAATCACGCAGCTCAGCAGGCCCTGATCACGTGACTCTGCAGGCACTGATCACGTGGCTGATCAAGTCCAGATCACGTGACTGAGCATGCACTGATCACGTGGCTATCATGCACTGATCACGTGACTGCGCATGCACTGATCACGTGGCTGATCATGCACTGATCACATGGCTCATCATGCACTGATCACGTGTTTATCAGGCAATGATCAGTGACTGACAGGCGCTGATCATGGGACTGTGCACGCACTGATCACGTGGCTATCATGCACTGATCACGTGACTGCGCATGCACTGATGACGTGGCTGTTCGGGCACTGATCACGTGTTTATCAGGCAGTGATCAGTGACTGACAGGCACTGATCAGGGGACTGTGCACGCACTGATCAGGTGGCTGATCAGGAACTGACCACCTGACCACGCATGCAGTGATCACGTGGCTGGTCGTTCACTGATCACGTGTTTATCATAGGGTGATCACGTGACTGAGAGGCGCTGATCACGTGACTGTGCCGTCAGTGATCACGTGGCTGAGCAGGCACTGATATCGTGACTGAGCATGCACTGATCATGTGCCGGGAGCCGGGGAGGCATTCCACTCTGGACAAAGGTCATGAGGAAGGAGGCTCGGCATACGCAAATGCGGGATCGAGCCTCAGGAGTCCACCCGGATGTTCTCGAGCATCTCCCCCCCCCAAAAAAACCGGAGTCTGCCTACTGTATTGCTTTGTGCTCTCACCTCTGATTTCACTGGGGGCTGTCCCCCACCACCATCTCGCTCTCTCTGTCAAAGAGTTAACTTACAGCTCCAATTCATAAAGTTCCTTGTCATTCTTCCCTTTAACTTCCAGCTGAGTCTCCGTCTGGAGCGCGGAACCCACCACACTTACTAATTATGCCTGGGCTGCTAAGACCCACTCGAGAAGGTGTCTAGGGTGAGGCACCTTTCGCTATTCGAGAGGGCGCCTGCGGCCTACGTAAGTGGTGCAAACTTCTTGTCTTGAAGTTTGATTGGTCTTCCGCGTAAACCAAGCTACTCAGTCTCTTTTCTCCACCGAATTTTCCTACTGAGCTCTCCTCATACTATTATTCTTGACATCTCTGATTAGCATATAAATAGTCGCCTAGGCCATCTCTCCTTCGAATACCCTGGATCAGTTGGGGCTGGTCCCCGGCAGGTGGCGACCGAACAGGGACCTCAGGAGGCAATACTCAAAGAGCTGAGCAGACACGAACCACGCAATCAGCAGGCAATAAGCATGGAGCTCAGCAGTGACGAATCATGCTGCTCAACTGGCAATAATCAAGCACGTGACCAGGAAGGAATCACGCAGCTCAGCTGGCAACTGTCAAGCAGATGAGCCGGCAGGAATCACGCAGCTCAGCAGGCCCTGATCACGTGACTCTGCAGGCACTGATCACGTGGCTGATCACACTGATCACGTGACTGATCATGCACTGATCACGTGGCTATCATGCACTGATCACGTGGCTATCATGCACTGATCACGTGGCTGATCATGCACTGATCACGTGGCTGATCATGCACTGATCACGTGGCTGATCATGCACTGATCACGTGACTGATCATGCACTGATCACGTGACTGATCATGCACTGATCATGTGACTGATCATGCGCTGATCATGTTTGCTATCATACACTGATCATGTGCCTCTGGAGGCAATATACAAAGAGCTGAGTAGGCACGAATCATACAGTCAGCAGGCAATAATCATGGAACTCAGGTGTGAGGAATCATGCTGCTCAGCTGGCAATAATCAAGCAGCTGAGCAGGCAGGAATTACGCAGCACAGCTGGCAATTGTCAAGCAGATGACAGGCAGGAATCGTGCAGCTCAGCTGGCAATTGTCAAGCAGATGAGCAGACAGTAATCACGCAGCTCAGCAGGCCCTGATCACGTGACTGAGCATGCACTGTTCACGTGGCTGATCACACACTGTCACGTGACTGATCATGCACTGATCACGTGGCATCATGCACTGATCACGTGGCTGATCATACACTGCTCACGTAACTGATCATGCACTGATCACGTGGCCATCATGCACTGCTCACGTGGCTGATCATGCACTGATCACGTAGCTACCATACTGGTCACGTGATTGATCATGCACTGATCACGTAAATGATCATGCACTGATCACGTGACTGATCATGCACTGATCACGTGACTGATCATGCACTGATCACGTGGCTATCATGCACTGCTCACGTGGCTGATCATGCACTGATCACGTAGCATCCATGTACTGGTCACGTGACTGATCATGCACTGATCACGTAATTGATCATGCACTGATCACGTGGCTGATCATGCACTGATCACGTGACTGATCATGCACTGATCACGTGACTGATCATGCACTGATCACGTGGCTATCATGCACTGATCACGTGGCTGATCATGCACTGATCACGTGCCTGATCATGCACTGATCACGTGACTGATCATGCACTGATCACGTGGCTATCATGCACTGATCACGTGGATTTCATGCACTGATCACGTGGCTGTCATGCACTGATCACGTGACTGATCATGCACTGATCACGTGGCATCATGCACTGATCACGTGGCTGATCATGCACTGATCACGTGGCTGATCATGCACTGATCACGTGGCTGATCATGCACTGATCATGTAGCTGATCATGCACTGATCACGTGTCTATCATGCACTGATCACGTGGCTGATCATGCACTGATCACGTAGCTATCATCACTGGTCACGTGACTGATCATGCACTGTCACGTAATTGATCATGCACTGATCACGTGACTGATCATGCACTGATCACGTGGCTATCATGCACTGATCACGTGGCTGATCATGCACTGATCACGTGACTGATCATGCACTGATCACGTGGCTATCATGCACTGATCACGTGGCTGAGCGCGGAACCCACCACGCTTACTAATTATGCCTGGGCTGCTAAGACCCACTCGAGAAGGTGTCTAGGGTGAGGCACCTTTCGCTATTCGAGAGGGCGCCTGCGGCCTACGTAAGTGGTGCAAACTTCTTGTCTTGAAGTTTGATTGGTCTTCCGCGTAAACCAAGCTACTCAGTCTCTTTTCTCCACCGAATTTTCCTACTGAGCTCTCCTCATACTATTATTCTTGACATCTCTGATTAGCATATAAATAGTCGCCTAGGCCATCTCTCCTTCGAATACCCTGGATCAGGTGGGGCTGGTCCCCGGCAGGTGGCGACCGAACAGGGACCTCAGGAGGCAATACTCAAAGAGCTGAGCAGACACGAACCACGCAATCAGCAGGCAATAAGCATGGAGCTCAGCAGTGACGAATCATGCTGCTCAACTGGCAATAATCAAGCACGTGACCAGGCAGGAATCACGCAGCTCAGCTGGCAATTGTCAAGCAGATGAGCCGACAGGAATCACGCAGCTCAGCTGGCAATTGTCATGCAGATGAGCCGGCAGGAATCACGCAGCTCAGCAGGCCCTGATCACGTGACTCTGCAGGCACTGATCACGTGGCTGATCAAGTCCAGATCACGTGACTGAGCATGCACTGATCACGTGGCTATCATGCACTGATCACGTGACTGATCATGCACTGATCACGTGTTTATCAGGCACTGATCAGTGACTGACAGGCGCTGATCATGGGACTGTGCACGCACTGATCACGTGGCTATCATGCACTGATCACGTGACTGCGCATGCACTGATGACGTGGCTGTTCGGGCACTGATCACGTGTTTATCAGGCAGTGATCAGTGACTGACAGGCGCTGATCAGGGACTGTGCACGCACTGATCAGGTGGCTGATCAGGAACTGACCACCTGACCGCGCATGCAGTGATCACGTGGCTGGTCGTTCACTGATCACGTGTTTATCATACGGTGATCACGTGACTGAGAGGCGCTGATCACGTGACTGTGCCGTCAGTGATCACGTGGCTGAGCAGGCACTGATATCGTGACTGAGCATGCACTGATCATGTGCCGGGAGCCGGGGAGGCATTCCACTCTGGACAAAGGTCATGAGGAAGGAGGCTCGGCATACGCAAATGCGGGATCGAGCCTCAGGAGTCCACCCGGATGTTCTCGAGCATCTCCCCCCAAAAAAACCGGAGTCTGCCTACTGTATTGCTTTGTGCTCTCACCTCTGATTTCACTGGGGGCTGTCCCCCACCACCATCTCGCTCTCTCTGTCAAAGAGTTAACTTACAGCTCCAATTCATAAAGTTCCTTGTCATTCTTCCCTTTAACTTCCAGCTGAGTCTCCATCTGGAGCGCGGAACCCACCACGCTTACTAATTATGCCTGGGCTGCTAAGACCCACTCGAGAAGGTGTCTAGGGTGAGGCACCTTTCGCTATTCGAGAGGGCGCCTGCGGCCTACGTAAGTGGTGCAAACTTCTTGTCTTGAAGTTTGATTGGTCTTCCGCGTAAACCAAGCTACTCAGTCTCTTTTCTCCACCGAATTTTCCTACTGAGCTCTCCTCATACTATTATTCTTGACATCTCTGATTAGCATATAAATAGTCGCCTAGGCCATCTCTCCTTCGAATACCCTGGATCAGTTGGGGCTGGTCCCCGGCAGGTGGCGACCGAACAGGGACCTCAGGAGGCAATACTCAAAGAGCTGAGCAGACACGAACCACGCAATCAGCAGGCAATAAGCATGGAGCTCAGCAGTGACGAATCATGCTGCTCAACTGGCAATAATCAAGCACGTGACCAGGCAGGAATCACGCAGCTCAGCTGGCAATTGTCAAGCAGATGAGCCGGCAGGAATCACGCAGCTCAGCAGGCCCTGATCACGTGACTCTGCAGGCACTGATCACGTGGCTGATCAAGTCCAGATCACGTGACTGAGCATGCACTGATCACGTGGCTATCATGCACTGATGACGTGACTGCGCATGCACTGATGACGTGGCTGATCAGGCACTGATCACATGGCTCATCATGCACTGATCACGTGTTTATCAGGCAATGATCAGTGACTGACAGGCGCTGATCATGGGACTGTGCACGCACTGATCACGTGGCTATCATGCACTGATCACGTGACTGCGCATGCACTGATGACGTGGCTGTTCGGGCACTGATCACGTGTTTATCAGGCAGTGATCAGTGACTGACAGGCGCTGATCAGGGGACTGTGCACGCACTGATCAGGTGGCTGATCAGGAACTGACCACCTGACCGCGCATGCAGTGATCACGTGGCTGGTCGTTCACTGATCACGTGTTTATCATACGGTGATCACGTGACTGAGAGGCGCTGATCACGTGACTGTGCCGTCAGTGATCACGTGGCTGAGCAGGCACTGATATCGTGACTGAGCATGCACTGATCATGTGCCGGGAGCCGGGGAGGCATTCCACTCTGGACAAAGGTCATGAGGAAGGAGGCTCGGCATACGCAAATGCGGGATCGAGCCTCAGGAGTCCACCCGGATATTCTCGAGCATCTCCCCCCAAAAAAACCGGAGTCTGCCTACTGTATTGCTTTGTGCTCTCACCTCTGATTTCACTGGGGGCTGTCCCCCACCACCATCTCGCTCTCTCTGTCAAAGAGTTAACTTACAGCTCCAATTCATAAAGTTCCTTGTCATTCTTCCCTTTAACTTCCAGCTGAGTCTCCATCTGGAGCGCGGAACCCACCACGCTTACTAATTATGCCTGGGCTGCTAAGACCCACTCGAGAAGGTGTCTAGGGTGAGGCACCTTTCGCTATTCGAGAGGGCGCCTGCGGCCTACGTAAGTGGTGCAAACTTCTTGTCTTGAAGTTTGATTGGTCTTCCGCGTAAACCAAGCTACTCAGTCTCTTTTCTCCACCGAATTTTCCTACTGAGCTCTCCTCATACTATTATTCTTGACATCTCTGATTAGCATATAAATAGTCGCCTAGGCCATCTCTCCTTCGAATACCCTGGATCAGTTGGGGCTGGTCCCCGGCAGGTGGCGACCGAACAGGGACCTCAGGAGGCAATACTCAAAGAGCTGAGCAGACACGAACCACGCAATCAGCAGGCAATAAGCATGGAGCTCAGCAGTGACGAATCATGCTGCTCAACTGGCAATAATCAAGCACGTGACCAGGCAGGAATCACGCAGCTCAGCTGGCAATTGTCAAGCAGATGAGCCGGCAGGAATCACGCAGCTCAGCAGGCCCTGATCACGTGACTCTGCAGGCACTGATCACGTGGCTGATCAAGTCCAGATCACGTGACTGAGCATGCACTGATCACGTGGCTATCATGCACTGATGACGTGACTGCGCATGCACTGATGACGTGGCTGATCAGGCACTGATCACATGGCTCATCATGCACTGATCACGTGTTTATCAGGCAATGATCAGTGACTGACAGGCGCTGATCATGGGACTGTGCACGCACTGATCACGTGGCTATCATGCACTGATCACGTGACTGCGCATGCACTGATGACGTGGCTGTTCGGGCACTGATCACGTGTTTATCAGGCAGTGATCAGTGACTGACAGGCGCTGATCAGGGGACTGTGCACGCACTGATCAGGTGGCTGATCAGGAACTGACCACCTGACCGCGCATGCAGTGATCACGTGGCTGGTCGTTCACTGATCACGTGTTTATCATACGGTGATCACGTGACTGAGAGGCGCTGATCACGTGACTGTGCCGTCAGTGATCACGTGGCTGAGCAGGCACTGATATCGTGACTGAGCATGCACTGATCATGTGCCGGGAGCCGGGGAGGCATTCCACTCTGGACAAAGGTCATGAGGAAGGAGGCTCGGCATACGCAAATGCGGGATCGAGCCTCAGGAGTCCACCCGGATATTCTCGAGCATCTCCCCCCAAAAAAACCGGAGTCTGCCTACTGTATTGCTTTGTGCTCTCACCTCTGATTTCACTGGGGGCTGTCCCCCACCACCATCTCGCTCTCTCTGTCAAAGAGTTAACTTACAGCTCCAATTCATAAAGTTCCTTGTCATTCTTCCCTTTAACTTCCAGCTGAGTCTCCATCTGGAGCGCGGAACCCACCACGCTTACTAATTATGCCTGGGCTGCTAAGACCCACTCGAGAAGGTGTCTAGGGTGAGGCACCTTTCGCTATTCGAGAGGGCGCCTGCGGCCTACGTAAGTGGTGCAAACTTCTTGTCTTGAAGTTTGATTGGTCTTCCGCGTAAACCAAGCTACTCAGTCTCTTTTCTCCACCGAATTTTCCTACTGAGCTCTCCTCATACTATTATTCTTGACATCTCTGATTAGCATATAAATAGTCGCCTAGGCCATCTCTCCTTCGAATACCCTGGATCAGTTGGGGCTGGTCCCCGGCAGGTGGCGACCGAACAGGGACCTCAGGAGGCAATACTCAAAGAGCTGAGCAGACACGAACCACGCAATCAGCAGGCAATAAGCATGGAGCTCAGCAGTGACGAATCATGCTGCTCAACTGGCAATAATCAAGCACGTGACCAGGCAGGAATCACGCAGCTCAGCTGGCAATTGTCAAGCAGATGAGCCGGCAGGAATCACGCAGCTCAGCAGGCCCTGATCACGTGACTCTGCAGGCACTGATCACGTGGCTGATCATGCACGATCACGTGACTGATCATGCACTGATCACGTGGCTATCATGCACTGATCACGTGGCTATCATGCACTGATCACGTGGCTGATCATGCACTGATCACGTGGCTGATCATGCACTGATCACGTGGCTGATCATGCACTGATCACGTGACTGATCATGCACTGATCACGTGACTGATCATGCACTGATCATGTGACTGATCATGCGCTGATCATGTTTGCTATCATACACTGATCATGTGCCTCTGGAGGCAATATACAAAGAGCTGAGTAGGCACGAATCATACAGTCAGCAGGCAATAATCATGGAACTCAGGTGTGAGGAATCATGCTGCTCAGCTGGCAATAATCAAGCAGCTGAGCAGGCAGGAATTACGCAGCACAGCTGGCAATTGTCAAGCAGATGACAGGCAGGAATCGTGCAGCTCAGCTGGCAATTGTCAAGCAGATGAGCAGACAGTAATCACGCAGCTCAGCAGGCCCTGATCACGTGACTGAGCATGCACTGTTCACGTGGCTGATCACACACTGTCACGTGACTGATCATGCACTGATCACGTGGCACTCATGCACTGATCACGTGGCTGATCATACACTGCTCACGTAACTGATCATGCACTGATCACGTGGCCATCATGCACTGCTCACGTGGCTGATCATGCACTGATCACGTAGCTACCATATACTGGTCACGTGATTCATCATGCACTGATCACGTAAATGATCATGCACTGATCACGTGACTGATCATGCACTGATCACGTGACTGATCATGCACTGATCACGTGGCTATCATGCACTGCTCACGTGGCTGATCATGCAGTGATCACGTAGCATCCATGCACTGGTCACGTGACTGATCATGCACTGATCACGTAATTGATCATGCACTGATCACGTGGCTGATCATGCACTGATCACGTGACTGATCATGCACTGATCACGTGACTGATCATGCACTGATCACGTGGCTATCATGCACTGATCACGTGGCTGATCATGCACTGATCACGTGCCTGATCATGCACTGATCACGTGACTGATCATGCACTGATCACGTGGCTATCATGCACTGATCACGTGGATTCATGCACTGATCACGTGGCTGTCATGCACTGATCACGTGACTGATCATGCACTGATCACGTGGCATCATGCACTGATCACGTGGCTGATCATGCACTGATCACGTGACTGATCATGCACTGATCACGTGGCTGATCATGCACTGATCATGTGGCTGATCATGCACTGATCACGTGTGATCATGCACTGATCACGTGGCTGATCATGCACTGATCACGTGGCTATCATCACTGGTCACGTGACTGATCATGCACTGGTCACGTAATTGATCATGCACTGATCACGTGACTGATCATGCACTGATCACGTGGCTATCATGCACTGATCACGTGGCTGATCATGCACTGATCACGTGACTGATCATGCACTGATCACGTGGCTATCATGCACTGATCACGTGGCTGAGCGCGGAACCCACCACGCTTACTAATTATGCCTGGGCTGCTAAGACCCACTCGAGAAGGTGTCTAGGGTGAGGCACCTTTCGCTATTCGAGAGGGCGCCTGCGGCCTACGTAAGTGGTGCAAACTTCTTGTCTTGAAGTTTGATTGGTCTTCCGCGTAAACCAAGCTACTCAGTCTCTTTTCTCCACCGAATTTTCCTACTGAGCTCTCCTCATACTATTATTCTTGACATCTCTGATTAGCATATAAATAGTCGCCTAGGCCATCTCTCCTTCGAATACCCTGGATCAGTTGGGGCTGGTCCCCGGCAGGTGGCGACCGAACAGGGACCTCAGGAGGCAATACTCAAAGAGCTGAGCAGACACGAACCACGCAATCAGCAGGCAATAAGCATGGAGCTCAGCAGTGACGAATCATGCTGCTCAACTGGCAATAATCAAGCACGTGACCAGGCAGGAATCACGCAGCTCAGCTGGCAATTGTCAAGCAGATGAGCCGACAGGAATCACGCAGCTCAGCTGGCAATTGTCATGCAGATGAGCCGGCAGGAATCACGCAGCTCAGCAGGCCCTGATCACGTGACTCTGCAGGCACTGATCACGTGGCTGATCAAGTCCAGATCACGTGACTGATCATGCACTGATCACGTAGCTATCATGCACTGATCACGTGACTGATCATGCACTGATCACGTGTTTATCAGGCAATGATCAGTGACTGACAGGCGCTGATCATGGGACTGTGCACGCACTGATCACGTGGCTATCATGCACTGATCACGTGACTGCGCATGCACTGATGACGTGGCTGTTCGGGCACTGATCACGTGTTTATCAGGCAGTGATCAGTGACTGACAGGCGCTGATCAGGGGACTGTGCACGCACTGATCAGGTGGCTGATCAGGAACTGACCACCTGACCGCGCATGCAGTGATCACGTGGCTGGTCGTTCACTGATCACGTGTTTATCATACGGTGATCACGTGACTGAGAGGCGCTGATCACGTGACTGTGCCGTCAGTGATCACGTGGCTGAGCAGGCACTGATATCGTGACTGAGCATGCACTGATCATGTGCCGGGAGCCGGGGAGGCATTCCACTCTGGACAAAGGTCATGAGGAAGGAGGCTCGGCATACGCAAATGCGGGATCGAGCCTCAGGAGTCCACCCGGATATTCTCGAGCATCTCCCCCCAAAAAAACCGGAGTCTGCCTACTGTATTGCTTTGTGCTCTCACCTCTGATTTCACTGGGGGCTGTCCCCCACCACCATCTCGCTCTCTCTGTCAAAGAGTTAACTTACAGCTCCAATTCATAAAGTTCCTTGTCATTCTTCCCTTTAACTTCCAGCTGAGTCTCCATCTGGAGCGCGGAACCCACCACGCTTACTAATTATGCCTGGGCTGCTAAGACCCACTCGAGAAGGTGTCTAGGGTGAGGCACCTTTCGCTATTCGAGAGGGCGCCTGCGGCCTACGTAAGTGGTGCAAACTTCTTGTCTTGAAGTTTGATTGGTCTTCCGCGTAAACCAAGCTACTCAGTCTCTTTTCTCCACCGAATTTTCCTACTGAGCTCTCCTCATACTATTATTCTTGACATCTCTGATTAGCATATAAATAGTCGCCTAGGCCATCTCTCCTTCGAATACCCTGGATCAGTTGGGGCTGGTCCCCGGCAGGTGGCGACCGAACAGGGACCTCAGGAGGCAATACTCAAAGAGCTGAGCAGACACGAACCACGCAATCAGCAGGCAATAAGCATGGAGCTCAGCAGTGACGAATCATGCTGCTCAACTGGCAATAATCAAGCACGTGACCAGGCAGGAATCACGCAGCTCAGCTGGCAATTGTCAAGCAGATGAGCCGGCAGGAATCACGCAGCTCAGCAGGCCCTGATCACGTGACTCTGCAGGCACTGATCACGTGGCTGATCAAGTCCAGATCACGTGACTGAGCATGCACTGATCACGTGGCTATCATGCACTGATGACGTGACTGCGCATGCACTGATGACGTGGCTGATCAGGCACTGATCACATGGCTCATCATGCACTGATCACGTGTTTATCAGGCAATGATCAGTGACTGACAGGCGCTGATCATGGGACTGTGCACGCACTGATCACGTGGCTATCATGCACTGATCACGTGACTGCGCATGCACTGATGACGTGGCTGTTCGGGCACTGATCACGTGTTTATCAGGCAGTGATCAGTGACTGACAGGCGCTGATCAGGGGACTGTGCACGCACTGATCAGGTGGCTGATCAGGAACTGACCACCTGACCGCGCATGCAGTGATCACGTGGCTGGTCGTTCACTGATCACGTGTTTATCATACGGTGATCACGTGACTGAGAGGCGCTGATCACGTGACTGTGCCGTCAGTGATCACGTGGCTGAGCAGGCACTGATATCGTGACTGAGCATGCACTGATCATGTGCCGGGAGCCGGGGAGGCATTCCACTCTGGACAAAGGTCATGAGGAAGGAGGCTCGGCATACGCAAATGCGGGATCGAGCCTCAGGAGTCCACCCGGATATTCTCGAGCATCTCCCCCCAAAAAAACCGGAGTCTGCCTACTGTATTGCTTTGTGCTCTCACCTCTGATTTCACTGGGGGCTGTCCCCCACCACCATCTCGCTCTCTCTGTCAAAGAGTTAACTTACAGCTCCAATTCATAAAGTTCCTTGTCATTCTTCCCTTTAACTTCCAGCTGAGTCTCCATCTGGAGCGCGGAACCCACCACGCTTACTAATTATGCCTGGGCTGCTAAGACCCACTCGAGAAGGTGTCTAGGGTGAGGCACCTTTCGCTATTCGAGAGGGCGCCTGCGGCCTACGTAAGTGGTGCAAACTTCTTGTCTTGAAGTTTGATTGGTCTTCCGCGTAAACCAAGCTACTCAGTCTCTTTTCTCCACCGAATTTTCCTACTGAGCTCTCCTCATACTATTATTCTTGACATCTCTGATTAGCATATAAATAGTCGCCTAGGCCATCTCTCCTTCGAATACCCTGGATCAGTTGGGGCTGGTCCCCGGCAGGTGGCGACCGAACAGGGACCTCAGGAGGCAATACTCAAAGAGCTGAGCAGACACGAACCACGCAATCAGCAGGCAATAAGCATGGAGCTCAGCAGTGACGAATCATGCTGCTCAACTGGCAATAATCAAGCACGTGACCAGGCAGGAATCACGCAGCTCAGCTGGCAATTGTCAAGCAGATGAGCCGGCAGGAATCACGCAGCTCAGCAGGCCCTGATCACGTGACTCTGCAGGCACTGATCACGTGGCTGATCAAGTCCAGATCACGTGACTGAGCATGCACTGATCACGTGGCTATCATGCACTGATGACGTGACTGCGCATGCACTGATGACGTGGCTGATCGGGCACTGATCACATGGCTCATCATGCACTGATCACGTGTTTATCAGGCAATGATCAGTGACTGACAGGCGCTGATCATGGGACTGTGCACGCACTGATCACGTGGCTATCATGCACTGATCACGTGACTGCGCATGCACTGATGACGTGGCTGTTCGGGCACTGATCACGTGTTTATCAGGCAGTGATCAGTGACTGACAGGCGCTGATCAGGGGACTGTGCACGCACTGATCAGGTGGCTGATCAGGAACTGACCACCTGACCGCGCATGCAGTGATCACGTGGCTGGTCGTTCACTGATCACGTGTTTATCATACGGTGATCACGTGACTGAGAGGCGCTGATCACGTGACTGTGCCGTCAGTGATCACGTGGCTGAGCAGGCACTGATATCGTGACTGAGCATGCACTGATCATGTGCCGGGAGCCGGGGAGGCATTCCACTCTGGACAAAGGTCATGAGGAAGGAGGCTCGGCATACGCAAATGCGGGATCGAGCCTCAGGAGTCCACCCGGATATTCTCGAGCATCTCCCCCCCAAAAAACCGGAGTCTGCCTACTGTATTGCTTTGTGCTCTCACCTCTGATTTCACTGGGGGCTGTCCCCCACCACCATCTCGCTCTCTCTGTCAAAGAGTTAACTTACAGCTCCAATTCATAAAGTTCCTTGTCATTCTTCCCTTTAACTTCCAGCTGAGTCTCCATCTGGAGCGCGGAACCCACCACGCTTACTAATTATGCCTGGGCTGCTAAGACCCACTCGAGAAGGTGTCTAGGGTGAGGCACCTTTCGCTATTCGAGAGGGCGCCTGCGGCCTACGTAAGTGGTGCAAACTTCTTGTCTTGAAGTTTGATTGGTCTTCCGCGTAAACCAAGCTACTCAGTCTCTTTTCTCCACCGAATTTTCCTACTGAGCTCTCCTCATACTATTATTCTTGACATCTCTGATTAGCATATAAATAGTCGCCTAGGCCATCTCTCCTTCGAATACCCTGGATCAGTTGGGGCTGGTCCCCGGCAGGTGGCGACCGAACAGGGACCTCAGGAGGCAATACTCAAAGAGCTGAGCAGACACGAACCACGCAATCAGCAGGCAATAAGCATGGAGCTCAGCAGTGACGAATCATGCTGCTCAACTGGCAATAATCAAGCACGTGACCAGGCAGGAATCACGCAGCTCAGCTGGCAATTGTCAAGCAGATGAGCCGGCAGGAATCACGCAGCTCAGCAGGCCCTGATCACGTGACTCTGCAGGCACTGATCACGTGGCTGATCAAGTCCAGATCACGTGACTGAGCATGCACTGATCACGTGGCTATCATGCACTGATGACGTGACTGCGCATGCACTGATGACGTGGCTGATCGGGCACTGATCACATGGCTCATCATGCACTGATCACGTGTTTATCAGGCAATGATCAGTGACTGACAGGCGCTGATCATGGGACTGTGCATGCACTGATGACGTGGCTGTTCGGGCACTGATCACGTGTTTATCAGGCAGTGATCAGTGACTGACAGGCGCTGATCAGGGGACTGTGCACGCACTGATCAGGTGGCTGATCAGGAACTGACCACCTGACCGCGCATGCAGTGATCACGTGGCTGGTCGTTCACTGATCACGTGTTTATCA
Organism: Bos javanicus; assembly: GCF_032452875.1. NCBI lineage: Eukaryota > Metazoa > Chordata > Mammalia > Artiodactyla > Bovidae > Bos > Bos javanicus. The sequence goes on along the minus strand of NW_026893899.1, from coordinate 61,517 downwards.
TACGGTGATCACGTGACTGAGAGGCGCTGATCACGTGACTGTGCCGTCAGTGATCACGTGGCTGAGCAGGCACTGATATCGTGACTGAGCATGCACTGATCATGTGCCGGGAGCCGGGGAGGCATTCCACTCTGGACAAAGGTCATGAGGAAGGAGGCTCGGCATACGCAAATGCGGGATCGAGCCTCAGGAGTCCACCCGGATATTCTCGAGCATCTCCCCCCAAAAAAACCGGAGTCTGCCTACTGTATTGCTTTGTGCTCTCACCTCTGATTTCACTGGGGGCTGTCCCCCACCACCATCTCGCTCTCTCTGTCAAAGAGTTAACTTACAGCTCCAATTCATAAAGTTCCTTGTCATTCTTCCCTTTAACTTCCAGCTGAGTCTCCATCTGGAGCGCGGAACCCACCACGCTTACTAATTATGCCTGGGCTGCTAAGACCCACTCGAGAAGGTGTCTAGGGTGAGGCACCTTTCGCTATTCGAGAGGGCGCCTGCGGCCTACGTAAGTGGTGCAAACTTCTTGTCTTGAAGTTTGATTGGTCTTCCGCGTAAACCAAGCTACTCAGTCTCTTTTCTCCACCGAATTTTCCTACTGAGCTCTCCTCATACTATTATTCTTGACATCTCTGATTAGCATATAAATAGTCGCCTAGGCCATCTCTCCTTCGAATACCCTGGATCAGTTGGGGCTGGTCCCCGGCAGGTGGCGACCGAACAGGGACCTCAGGAGGCAATACTCAAAGAGCTGAGCAGACACGAACCACGCAATCAGCAGGCAATAAGCATGGAGCTCAGCAGTGACGAATCATGCTGCTCAACTGGCAATAATCAAGCACGTGACCAGGCAGGAATCACGCAGCTCAGCTGGCAATTGTCAAGCAGATGAGCCGACAGGAATCACGCAGCTCAGCTGGCAATTGTCATGCAGATGAGCCGGCAGGAATCACGCAGCTCAGCAGGCCCTGATCACGTGACTCTGCAGGCACTGATCACGTGGCTGATCAAGTCCAGATCACGTGACTGAGCATGCACTGATCACGTGGCTATCATGCACTGATGACGTGACTGCGCATGCACTGATGACGTGGCTGATCGGGCACTGATCACATGGCTCATCATGCACTGATCACGTGTTTATCAGGCAATGATCAGTGACTGACAGGCGCTGATCATGGGACTGTGCACGCACTGATCACGTGGCTATCATGCACTGATCACGTGACTGCGCATGCACTGATGACGTGGCTGTTCGGGCACTGATCACGTGTTTATCAGGCAGTGATCAGTGACTGACAGGCGCTGATCAGGGGACTGTGCACGCACTGATCAGGTGGCTGATCAGGAACTGACCACCTGACCGCGCATGCAGTGATCACGTGGCTGGTCGTTCACTGATCACGTGTTTATCATACGGTGATCACGTGACTGAGAGGCGCTGATCACGTGACTGTGCCGTCAGTGATCACGTGGCTGAGCAGGCACTGATATCGTGACTGAGCATGCACTGATCATGTGCCGGGAGCCGGGGAGGCATTCCACTCTGGACAAAGGTCATGAGGAAGGAGGCTCGGCATACGCAAATGCGGGATCGAGCCTCAGGAGTCCACCCGGATATTCTCGAGCATCTCCCCCCAAAAAAACCGGAGTCTGCCTACTGTATTGCTTTGTGCTCTCACCTCTGATTTCACTGGGGGCTGTCCCCCACCACCATCTCGCTCTCTCTGTCAAAGAGTTAACTTACAGCTCCAATTCATAAAGTTCCTTGTCATTCTTCCCTTTAACTTCCAGCTGAGTCTCCATCTGGAGCGCGGAACCCACCACGCTTACTAATTATGCCTGGGCTGCTAAGACCCACTCGAGAAGGTGTCTAGGGTGAGGCACCTTTCGCTATTCGAGAGGGCGCCTGCGGCCTACGTAAGTGGTGCAAACTTCTTGTCTTGAAGTTTGATTGGTCTTCCGCGTAAACCAAGCTACTCAGTCTCTTTTCTCCACCGAATTTTCCTACTGAGCTCTCCTCATACTATTATTCTTGACATCTCTGATTAGCATATAAATAGTCGCCTAGGCCATCTCTCCTTCGAATACCCTGGATCAGTTGGGGCTGGTCCCCGGCAGGTGGCGACCGAACAGGGACCTCAGGAGGCAATACTCAAAGAGCTGAGCAGACACGAACCACGCAATCAGCAGGCAATAAGCATGGAGCTCAGCAGTGACGAATCATGCTGCTCAACTGGCAATAATCAAGCACGTGACCAGGCAGGAATCACGCAGCTCAGCTGGCAATTGTCAAGCAGATGAGCCGGCAGGAATCACGCAGCTCAGCAGGCCCTGATCACGTGACTCTGCAGGCACTGATCACGTGGCTGATCAAGTCCAGATCACGTGACTGAGCATGCACTGATCACGTGGCTATCATGCACTGATGACGTGACTGCGCATGCACTGATGACGTGGCTGATCGGGCACTGATCACATGGCTCATCATGCACTGATCACGTGTTTATCAGGCAATGATCAGTGACTGACAGGCGCTGATCATGGGACTGTGCACGCACTGATCACGTGGCTATCATGCACTGATCACGTGACTGCGCATGCACTGATGACGTGGCTGTTCGGGCACTGATCACGTGTTTATCAGGCAGTGATCAGTGACTGACAGGCGCTGATCAGGGGACTGTGCACGCACTGATCAGGTGGCTGATCAGGAACTGACCACCTGACCGCGCATGCAGTGATCACGTGGCTGGTCGTTCACTGATCACGTGTTTATCATACGGTGATCACGTGACTGAGAGGCGCTGATCACGTGACTGTGCCGTCAGTGATCACGTGGCTGAGCAGGCACTGATATCGTGACTGAGCATGCACTGATCATGTGCCGGGAGCCGGGGAGGCATTCCACTCTGGACAAAGGTCATGAGGAAGGAGGCTCGGCATACGCAAATGCGGGATCGAGCCTCAGGAGTCCACCCGGATATTCTCGAGCATCTCCCCCCAAAAAAACCGGAGTCTGCCTACTGTATTGCTTTGTGCTCTCACCTCTGATTTCACTGGGGGCTGTCCCCCACCACCATCTCGCTCTCTCTGTCAAAGAGTTAACTTACAGCTCCAATTCATAAAGTTCCTTGTCATTCTTCCCTTTAACTTCCAGCTGAGTCTCCATCTGGAGCGCGGAACCCACCACGCTTACTAATTATGCCTGGGCTGCTAAGACCCACTCGAGAAGGTGTCTAGGGTGAGGCACCTTTCGCTATTCGAGAGGGCGCCTGCGGCCTACGTAAGTGGTGCAAACTTCTTGTCTTGAAGTTTGATTGGTCTTCCGCGTAAACCAAGCTACTCAGTCTCTTTTCTCCACCGAATTTTCCTACTGAGCTCTCCTCATACTATTATTCTTGACATCTCTGATTAGCATATAAATAGTCGCCTAGGCCATCTCTCCTTCGAATACCCTGGATCAGTTGGGGCTGGTCCCCGGCAGGTGGCGACCGAACAGGGACCTCAGGAGGCAATACTCAAAGAGCTGAGCAGACACGAACCACGCAATCAGCAGGCAATAAGCATGGAGCTCAGCAGTGACGAATCATGCTGCTCAACTGGCAATAATCAAGCACGTGACCAGGCAGGAATCACGCAGCTCAGCTGGCAATTGTCAAGCAGATGAGCCGGCAGGAATCACGCAGCTCAGCAGGCCCTGATCACGTGACTCTGCAGGCACTGATCACGTGGCTGATCAAGTCCAGATCACGTGACTGAGCATGCACTGATCACGTGGCTATCATGCACTGATGACGTGACTGCGCATGCACTGATGACGTGGCTGATCGGGCACTGATCACATGGCTCATCATGCACTGATCACGTGTTTATCAGGCAATGATCAGTGACTGACAGGCGCTGATCATGGGACTGTGCACGCACTGATCACGTGGCTATCATGCACTGATCACGTGACTGCGCATGCACTGATGACGTGGCTGTTCGGGCACTGATCACGTGTTTATCAGGCAGTGATCAGTGACTGACAGGCGCTGATCAGGGGACTGTGCACGCACTGATCAGGTGGCTGATCAGGAACTGACCACCTGACCGCGCATGCAGTGATCACGTGGCTGGTCGTTCACTGATCACGTGTTTATCATACGGTGATCACGTGACTGAGAGGCGCTGATCACGTGACTGTGCCGTCAGTGATCACGTGGCTGAGCAGGCACTGATATCGTGACTGAGCATGCACTGATCATGTGCCGGGAGCCGGGGAGGCATTCCACTCTGGACAAAGGTCATGAGGAAGGAGGCTCGGCATACGCAAATGCGGGATCGAGCCTCAGGAGTCCACCCGGATATTCTCGAGCATCTCCCCCCAAAAAAACCGGAGTCTGCCTACTGTATTGCTTTGTGCTCTCACCTCTGATTTCACTGGGGGCTGTCCCCCACCACCATCTCGCTCTCTCTGTCAAAGAGTTAACTTACAGCTCCAATTCATAAAGTTCCTTGTCATTCTTCCCTTTAACTTCCAGCTGAGTCTCCATCTGGAGCGCGGAACCCACCACGCTTACTAATTATGCCTGGGCTGCTAAGACCCACTCGAGAAGGTGTCTAGGGTGAGGCACCTTTCGCTATTCGAGAGGGCGCCTGCGGCCTACGTAAGTGGTGCAAACTTCTTGTCTTGAAGTTTGATTGGTCTTCCGCGTAAACCAAGCTACTCAGTCTCTTTTCTCCACCGAATTTTCCTACTGAGCTCTCCTCATACTATTATTCTTGACATCTCTGATTAGCATATAAATAGTCGCCTAGGCCATCTCTCCTTCGAATACCCTGGATCAGTTGGGGCTGGTCCCCGGCAGGTGGCGACCGAACAGGGACCTCAGGAGGCAATACTCAAAGAGCTGAGCAGACACGAACCACGCAATCAGCAGGCAATAAGCATGGAGCTCAGCAGTGACGAATCATGCTGCTCAACTGGCAATAATCAAGCACGTGACCAGGCAGGAATCACGCAGCTCAGCTGGCAATTGTCAAGCAGATGAGCCGGCAGGAATCACGCAGCTCAGCAGGCCCTGATCACGTGACTCTGCAGGCACTGATCACGTGGCTGATCACACACGATCACGTGACTGATCATGCACTGATCACGTGGCTATCATGCACTGATCACGTGGCATCATGCACTGATCACGTGGCTGATCATGCACTGATCACGTGACTGATCATGCACTGATCACGTGGCTGATCATGCACTGATACCGTGACTGATCATGCACTGATCACGTGACTGATCATGCACTGATCATGTGACTGATCATGCGCTGATCATGTTTGCTATCATACACTGATCAAGTGCCTCTGGAGGCAATATACAAAGAGCTGAGTAGGCACGAATCATACAGTCAGCAGGCAATAATCATTGAACTCAGGTGTGAGGAATCATGCTGCTCAGCTGGCAATAATCAAGCAGCTGAGCAGGCAGGAATTACGCAGCACAGCTGGCAATTGTCAAGCAGATGACAGGCAGGAATCTTGCAGCTCAGATTGCAATTGTCAAGCAGATGAACAGACAGTAATCACGCAGCTCAGCAGACCCTGATCACGTGACTGAGCATGCACTGTTCACGTGGCTGATCACACACCTGTCACGTGACTGATCATGCACTGATCACGTGGCACTCATGCACTGATCACATGGCTGATCATACTCTGCTCACGTAACTGATCATGCATATCACGTGGCCATCATGCACTGCTCAAGTGGCTGGTCATGCAATGATCACGTAGCTACCATATACTGGTCACGTGATTCATCATGCACAGATCACGTAAATGATCATGCACTGTTCAAGTGACTGATCATGTACTGATCACGTGACTGATCATGCACTGATCACATGGCTATCATGCACTGCTCACGTGGCTGATCATGCAGTGATCATGTAGCATCCATGTACTGGTCACGTGACTGATCATGCACTGATCACGTAATTGATCCTGCACTGATCACGTGGCTCATCATGCACTGATCACGTGACTGATCATGCACTGATCACGTGACTGATCATGCACTGATCACGTGGCTATCATGCACTGATCACGTGGCTGATCATGCACTGATCACGAGCCAGGTCATGCACTGATCACGTGACTGATCATGCACTGATCACGTGGCTATCATGCACTGATCACGTGGATTTCATGCACTGATCACGTTCCTGTCATGCACTGATCACGTGACTGATCATGAACTGATCACGTGGCATCATGCACTGATCACGTTGCTGATCATACACTGATCACGTGTCTGATCATGCACTGATCACGTGGCTGATCATACACTGATCATGTAGCTGATCATGCACTGATCACGTGTCTATCATGCAGTGATCACGTGGCTGATCATGCAATGATCACGTAGCTAACATCTACTGGTCACGTGACTGATCATGCAAAGGTCACGTAATTGATCATGCACTGATCACGTGACTGATCATGCACTGATCACGTGGCTATCATGCACTACTCACGTGGCTGATCATGCAACTGATCACGTGACTGATCATGCACTGATCACGTGGCTATTATGCACTGCTCACGTGGCTGAGCGCGGAACCCACCACGCTTACTAATTATGCCTGGGCTGCTAAGACCCACTCGAGAAGGTGTCTAGGGTGAGGCACCTTTCGCTATTCGAGAGGGCGCCTGCGGCCTACGTAAGTGGTGCAAACTTCTTGTCTTGAAGTTTGATTGGTCTTCCGCGTAAACCAAGCTACTCAGTCTCTTTTCTCCACCGAATTTTCCTACTGAGCTCTCCTCATACTATTATTCTTGACATCTCTGATTAGCATATAAATAGTCGCCTAGGCCATCTCTCCTTCGAATACCCTGGATCAGTTGGGGCTGGTCCCCGGCAGGTGGCGACCGAACAGGGACCTCAGGAGGCAATACTCAAAGAGCTGAGCAGACACGAACCACGCAATCAGCAGGCAATAAGCATGGAGCTCAGCAGTGACGAATCATGCTGCTCAACTGGCAATAATCAAGCACGTGACCAGGCAGGAATCACGCAGCTCAGCTGGCAATTGTCAAGCAGATGAGCCGACAGGAATCACGCAGCTCAGCTGGCAATTGTCATGCAGATGAGCCGGCAGGAATCACGCAGCTCAGCAGGCCCTGATCACGTGACTCTGCAGGCACTGATCACGTGGCTGATCAAGTCCAGATCACGTGACTGAGCAGGCACTGATCACGTGGCTATCATGCACTGATGACGTGACTGATCGGGCACTGATCACGGGTTTATCAGGCAGTGATCAGTGACTGACAGGCGCTGATCATGGGACTGTGCACGCACTGATCACGTGGCTATCATGCACTGATCACGTGACTGCGCATGCACTGATGACGTGGCTGTTCGGGCACTGATCACGTGTTTATCAGGCAGTGATCAGTGACTGACAGGCGCTGATCAGGGGACTGTGCACGCACTGATCAGGTGGCTGATCAGGAACTGACCACCTGACCGCATGCAGTGATCACGTGGCTGGTCGTTCACTGATCACGTGTTTATCATACGGTGATCACGTGACTGAGAGGCGCTGATCACGTGACTGTGCCGTCAGTGATCACGTGGCTGAGCAGGCACTGATATCGTGGCTGAGCATGCACTGATCATGTGCCGGGAGCCGGGGAGGCATTCCACTCTGGACAAAGGTCATGAGGAAGGAGGCTCGGCATACGCAAATGCGGGATCGAGCCTCAGGAGTCCACCCGGATGTTCTCGAGCATCTCCCCCAAAAAAACCGGAGTCTGCCTACTGTATTGCTTTGTGCTCTCACCTCTGATTTCACTGGGGGCTGTCCCCCACCACCATCTCGCTCTCTCTGTCAAAGAGTTAACTTACAGCTCCAATTCATAAAGTTCCTTGTCATTCTTCCCTTTAACTTCCAGCTGAGTCTCCATCTGGAGCGCGGAACCCACCACGCTTACTAATTATGCCTGGGCTGCTAAGACCCACTCGAGAAGGTGTCTAGGGTGAGGCACCTTTCGCTATTCGAGAGGGCGCCTGCGGCCTACGTAAGTGGTGCAAACTTCTTGTCTTGAAGTTTGATTGGTCTTCCGCGTAAACCAAGCTACTCAGTCTCTTTTCTCCACCGAATTTTCCTACTGAGCTCTCCTCATACTATTATTCTTGACATCTCTGATTAGCATATAAATAGTCGCCTAGGCCATCTCTCCTTCGAATACCCTGGATCAGTTGGGGCTGGTCCCCGGCAGGTGGCGACCGAACAGGGACCTCAGGAGGCAATACTCAAAGAGCTGAGCAGACACGAACCACGCAATCAGCAGGCAATAAGCATGGAGCTCAGCAGTGACGAATCATGCTGCTCAACTGGCAATAATCAAGCACGTGACCAGGCAGGAATCACGCAGCTCAGCTGGCAATTGTCAAGCAGATGAGCCGGCAGGAATCACGCAGCTCAGCAGGCCCTGATCACGTGACTCTGCAGGCACTGATCACGTGGCTGATCAAGTCCAGATCACGTGACTGAGCATGCACTGATCACGTGGCTATCATGCACTGATGACGTGACTGCGCATGCACTGATGACGTGGCTGATCGGGCACTGATCACATGGCTCATCATGCACTGATCACGTGTTTATCAGGCAATGATCAGTGACTGACAGGCGCTGATCATGGGACTGTGCACGCACTGATCACGTGGCTATCATGCACTGATCACGTGACTGCGCATGCACTGATGACGTGGCTGTTCGGGCACTGATCACGTGTTTATCAGGCAGTGATCAGTGACTGACAGGCGCTGATCAGGGGACTGTGCACGCACTGATCAGGTGGCTGATCAGGAACTGACCACCTGACCGCGCATGCAGTGATCACGTGGCTGGTCGTTCACTGATCACGTGTTTATCATACGGTGATCACGTGACTGAGAGGCGCTGATCACGTGACTGTGCCGTCAGTGATCACGTGGCTGAGCAGGCACTGATATCGTGACTGAGCATGCACTGATCATGTGCCGGGAGCCGGGGAGGCATTCCACTCTGGACAAAGGTCATGAGGAAGGAGGCTCGGCATACGCAAATGCGGGATCGAGCCTCAGGAGTCCACCCGGATATTCTCGAGCATCTCCCCCCAAAAAAACCGGAGTCTGCCTACTGTATTGCTTTGTGCTCTCACCTCTGATTTCACTGGGGGCTGTCCCCCACCACCATCTCGCTCTCTCTGTCAAAGAGTTAACTTACAGCTCCAATTCATAAAGTTCCTTGTCATTCTTCCCTTTAACTTCCAGCTGAGTCTCCATCTGGAGCGCGGAACCCACCACGCTTACTAATTATGCCTGGGCTGCTAAGACCCACTCGAGAAGGTGTCTAGGGTGAGGCACCTTTCGCTATTCGAGAGGGCGCCTGCGGCCTACGTAAGTGGTGCAAACTTCTTGTCTAGAAGTTTGATTGGTCTTCCGCGTAAACCAAGCTACTCAGTCTCTTTTCTCCACCGAATTTTCCTACTGAGCTCTCCTCATACTATTATTCTTGACATCTCTGATTAGCATATAAATAGTCGCCTAGGCCATCTCTCCTTCGAATACCCTGGATCAGTTGGGGCTGGTCCCCGGCAGGTGGCGACCGAACAGGGACCTCAGGAGGCAATACTCAAAGAGCTGAGCAGACACGAACCACGCAATCAGCAGGCAATAAGCATGGAGCTCAGCAGTGACGAATCATGCTGCTCAACTGGCAATAATCAAGCACGTGACCAGGCAGGAATCACGCAGCTCAGCTGGCAATTGTCAAGCAGATGAGCCGACAGGAATCACGCAGCTCAGCAGGCCCTGATCACGTGACTGAGCATGCACTGATCACGTGGCTGATCACACACCTATCACGTGACTGATCATGCACTGATCACGTGGCATCATGCACTGATCACGTGGCTGATCATGCACTGATCACGTGACTGATCATGCACTGATCACGTGGCTATCATGCACTGATCACGTGGCTGATCATGCACTGATCACGTGGCTATCATGCACTGATCACGTGACTCATCATGCACTGATCACGTGGCTGATCATGCACTGATCACGTGACTGATCATGCACTGATCACGTGACTGATCATGCACTGATCACGTAGCTATCATGCACTGCTCACGTGGCTGATCATGCACTGATCATGTAGCATCCATGTACTGATCACGTGACTGATCATGCACTGATCACGTAATTGATCATGCACTGATCACGTGGCTGATCATGCACTGATCAGGTGACTGATCACGCACTGATCACGTGACTGATCATGCACTGATCACGTGGCTATCATGCACTGATCACGTGGCTGATCATGCACTGATCACGTGCCTGGTCATGCACTGATCACGTGACTGATCATGCACTGATCACGTGGCTATCATGCACTGATCACGTGATTTCATGCACTGATCACGTGGCTGTCATGCACAGATCACGTGGCTAATCATGCACTGATCACGTGGCATCATGCACTGATCACGTGCTGATCATGCACTGATCACGTGTCTGATCATGCACTGATCACGTGGCTGATCATACACTGCTCATCGTGGCTGATCATGCACTGATGACGTGTCTATCATGCAGTGCTCACGTGGCTGATCCTGCAATGATCACGTAGCTGCATCTACTGGTCATGTGACTGATCATGCAATGATGACGTAATTGATCATGCACAGATCACGTGACTGATCATGCACTGATCACGTGACTGATCATGCACTACTCACGTGGCTGATCATGCAATGATCACGTGACTGATCATGCACTGATCACTGGCTATCATGCACTCTCACTGGCTGCGCGGAACCCACCACGCTTACTAATTATGCCTGGGCTGCTAAGACCCACTCGAGAAGGTGTCTAGGGTGAGGCACCTTTCGCTATTCGAGAGGGCGCCTGCGGCCTACGTAAGTGGTGCAAACTTCTTGTCTTGAAGTTTGATTGGTCTTCCGCGTAAACCAAGCTACTCAGTCTCTTTTCTCCACCGAATTTTCCTACTGAGCTCTCCTCATACTATTATTCTTGACATCTCTGATTAGCATATAAATAGTCGCCTAGGCCATCTCTCCTTCGAATACCCTGGATCAGTTGGGGCTGGTCCCCGGCAGGTGGCGACCGAACAGGGACCTCAGGAGGCAATACTCAAAGAGCTGAGCAGACACGAACCACGCAATCAGCAGGCAATAAGCATGGAGCTCAGCAGTGACGAATCATGCTGCTCAACTGGCAATAATCAAGCACGTGACCAGGCAGGAATCACGCAGCTCAGCTGGCAATTGTCAAGCAGATGAGCCGACAGGAATCACGCAGCTCAGCTGGCAATTGTCATGCAGATGAGCCGGCAGGAATCACGCAGCTCAGCAGGCCCTGATCACGTGACTCTGCAGGCACTGATCACGTGGCTGATCAAGTCCAGATCACGTGACTGAGCATGCACTGATCACGTGGCTATCATGCACTGATTACGTGTTTTCAGGCAATGATCAGTGACTGACAGGCGCTGATCATGGGACTGTGCACGCACTGAGCACGTGGCTATCATGCACTGATCACGTGACTGCGCATGCACTGATGACGTGGCTGTTCGGGCACTGATCACGTGTTTATCAGGCAGTGATCAGTGACTGACAGGCGCTGATCAGGGGACTGTGCACGCACTGATCAGGTGGCTGATCAGGAACTGACCACCTGACCGCGCATGCAGTGATCACGTGGCTGGTCGTTCACTGATCACGTGTTTATCATACGGTGATCACGTGACTGAGAGGCGCTGATCACGTGACTGTGCCGTCAGTGATCACGTGGCTGAGCAGGCACTGATATCGTGACTGAGCATGCACTGATCATGTGCCGGGAGCCGGGGAGGCATTCCACTCTGGACAAAGGTCATGAGGAAGGAGGCTCGGCATACGCAAATGCGGGATCGAGCCTCAGGAGTCCACCCGGATATTCTCGAGCATCTCCCCCAAAAAAACCGGAGTCTGCCTACTGTATTGCTTTGTGCTCTCACCTCTGATTTCACTGGGGGCTGTCCCCCACCACCATCTCGCTCTCTCTGTCAAAGAGTTAACTTACAGCTCCAATTCATAAAGTTCCTTGTCATTCTTCCCTTTAACTTCCAGCTGAGTCTCCATCTGGAGCGCGGAACCCACCACGCTTACTAATTATGCCTGGGCTGCTAAGACCCACTCGAGAAGGTGTCTAGGGTGAGGCACCTTTCGCTATTCGAGAGGGCGCCTGCGGCCTACGTAAGTGGTGCAAACTTCTTGTCTTGAAGTTTGATTGGTCTTCCGCGTAAACCAAGCTACTCAGTCTCTTTTCTCCACCGAATTTTCCTACTGAGCTCTCCTCATACTATTATTCTTGACATCTCTGATTAGCATATAAATAGTCGCCTAGGCCATCTCTCCTTCGAATACCCTGGATCAGTTGGGGCTGGTCCCCGGCAGGTGGCGACCGAACAGGGACCTCAGGAGGCAATACTCAAAGAGCTGAGCAGACACGAACCACGCAATCAGCAGGCAATAAGCATGGAGCTCAGCAGTGACGAATCATGCTGCTCAACTGGCAATAATCAAGCACGTGACCAGGCAGGAATCACGCAGCTCAGCTGGCAATTGTCAAGCAGATGAGCCGGCAGGAATCACGCAGCTCAGCAGGCCCTGATCACGTGACTCTGCAGGCACTGATCACGTGGCTGATCAAGTCCAGATCACGTGACTGAGCATGCACTGATCACGTGGCTATCATGCACTGATGACGTGACTGCGCATGCACTGATGACGTGGCTGATCGGGCACTGATCACATGGCTCATCATGCACTGATCACGTGTTTATCAGGCAATGATCAGTGACTGACAGGCGCTGATCATGGGACTGTGCACGCACTGATCACGTGGCTATCATGCACTGATCACGTGACTGCGCATGCACTGATGACGTGGCTGTTCGGGCACTGATCACGTGTTTATCAGGCAGTGATCAGTGACTGACAGGCGCTGATCAGGGGACTGTGCACGCACTGATCAGGTGGCTGATCAGGAACTGACCACCTGACCGCGCATGCAGTGATCACGTGGCTGGTCGTTCACTGATCACGTGTTTATCATACGGTGATCACGTGACTGAGAGGCGCTGATCACGTGACTGTGCCGTCAGTGATCACGTGGCTGAGCAGGCACTGATATCGTGACTGAGCATGCACTGATCATGTGCCGGGAGCCGGGGAGGCATTCCACTCTGGACAAAGGTCATGAGGAAGGAGGCTCGGCATACGCAAATGCGGGATCGAGCCTCAGGAGTCCACCCGGATATTCTCGAGCATCTCCCCCCAAAAAAACCGGAGTCTGCCTACTGTATTGCTTTGTGCTCTCACCTCTGATTTCACTGGGGGCTGTCCCCCACCACCATCTCGCTCTCTCTGTCAAAGAGTTAACTTACAGCTCCAATTCATAAAGTTCCTTGTCATTCTTCCCTTTAACTTCCAGCTGAGTCTCCATCTGGAGCGCGGAACCCACCACGCTTACTAATTATGCCTGGGCTGCTAAGACCCACTCGAGAAGGTGTCTAGGGTGAGGCACCTTTCGCTATTCGAGAGGGCGCCTGCGGCCTACGTAAGTGGTGCAAACTTCTTGTCTTGAAGTTTGATTGGTCTTCCGCGTAAACCAAGCTACTCAGTCTCTTTTCTCCACCGAATTTTCCTACTGAGCTCTCCTCATACTATTATTCTTGACATCTCTGATTAGCATATAAATAGTCGCCTAGGCCATCTCTCCTTCGAATACCCTGGATCAGTTGGGGCTGGTCCCCGGCAGGTGGCGACCGAACAGGGACCTCAGGAGGCAATACTCAAAGAGCTGAGCAGACACGAACCACGCAATCAGCAGGCAATAAGCATGGAGCTCAGCAGTGACGAATCATGCTGCTCAACTGGCAATAATCAAGCACGTGACCAGGCAGGAATCACGCAGCTCAGCTGGCAATTGTCAAGCAGATGAGCCGGCAGGAATCACGCAGCTCAGCAGGCCCTGATCACGTGACTCTGCAGGCACTGATCACGTGGCTGATCAAGTCCAGATCACGTGACTGAGCATGCACTGATCACGTGGCTATCATGCACTGATGACGTGACTGCGCATGCACTGATGACGTGGCTGATCGGGCACTGATCACATGGCTCATCATGCACTGATCACGTGTTTATCAGGCAATGATCAGTGACTGACAGGCGCTGATCATGGGACTGTGCATGCACTGATGACGTGGCTGTTCGGGCACTGATCACGTGTTTATCAGGCAGTGATCAGTGACTGACAGGCGCTGATCAGGGGACTGTGCACGCACTGATCAGGTGGCTGATCAGGAACTGACCACCTGACCGCGCATGCAGTGATCACGTGGCTGGTCGTTCACTGATCACGTGTTTATCATACGGTGATCACGTGACTGAGAGGCGCTGATCACGTGACTGTGCCGTCAGTGATCACGTGGCTGAGCAGGCACTGATATCGTGACTGAGCATGCACTGATCATGTGCCGGGAGCCGGGGAGGCATTCCACTCTGGACAAAGGTCATGAGGAAGGAGGCTCGGCATACGCAAATGCGGGATCGAGCCTCAGGAGTCCACCCGGATATTCTCGAGCATCTCCCCCCAAAAAAACCGGAGTCTGCCTACTGTATTGCTTTGTGCTCTCACCTCTGATTTCACTGGGGGCTGTCCCCCACCACCATCTCGCTCTCTCTGTCAAAGAGTTAACTTACAGCTCCAATTCATAAAGTTCCTTGTCATTCTTCCCTTTAACTTCCAGCTGAGTCTCCATCTGGAGCGCGGAACCCACCACGCTTACTAATTATGCCTGGGCTGCTAAGACCCACTCGAGAAGGTGTCTAGGGTGAGGCACCTTTCGCTATTCGAGAGGGCGCCTGCGGCCTACGTAAGTGGTGCAAACTTCTTGTCTTGAAGTTTGATTGGTCTTCCGCGTAAACCAAGCTACTCAGTCTCTTTTCTCCACCGAATTTTCCTACTGAGCTCTCCTCATACTATTATTCTTGACATCTCTGATTAGCATATAAATAGTCGCCTAGGCCATCTCTCCTTCGAATACCCTGGATCAGTTGGGGCTGGTCCCCGGCAGGTGGCGACCGAACAGGGACCTCAGGAGGCAATACTCAAAGAGCTGAGCAGACACGAACCACGCAATCAGCAGGCAATAAGCATGGAGCTCAGCAGTGACGAATCATGCTGCTCAACTGGCAATAATCAAGCACGTGACCAGGCAGGAATCACGCAGCTCAGCTGGCAATTGTCAAGCAGATGAGCCGACAGGAATCACGCAGCTCAGCTGGCAATTGTCATGCAGATGAGCCGGCAGGAATCACGCAGCTCAGCAGGCCCTGATCACGTGACTCTGCAGGCACTGATCACGTGGCTGATCAAGTCCAGATCACGTGACTGAGCATGCACTGATCACGTGGCTATCATGCACTGATGACGTGACTGCGCATGCACTGATGACGTGGCTGATCGGGCACTGATCACATGGCTCATCATGCACTGATCACGTGTTTATCAGGCAATGATCAGTGACTGACAGGCGCTGATCATGGGACTGTGCACGCACTGATCACGTGGCTATCATGCACTGATCACGTGACTGCGCATGCACTGATGACGTGGCTGTTCGGGCACTGATCACGTGTTTATCAGGCAGTGATCAGTGACTGACAGGCGCTGATCAGGGGACTGTGCACGCACTGATCAGGTGGCTGATCAGGAACTGACCACCTGACCGCGCATGCAGTGATCACGTGGCTGGTCGTTCACTGATCACGTGTTTATCATACGGTGATCACGTGACTGAGAGGCGCTGATCACGTGACTGTGCCGTCAGTGATCACGTGGCTGAGCAGGCACTGATATCGTGACTGAGCATGCACTGATCATGTGCCGGGAGCCGGGGAGGCATTCCACTCTGGACAAAGGTCATGAGGAAGGAGGCTCGGCATACGCAAATGCGGGATCGAGCCTCAGGAGTCCACCCGGATATTCTCGAGCATCTCCCCCCAAAAAAACCGGAGTCTGCCTACTGTATTGCTTTGTGCTCTCACCTCTGATTTCACTGGGGGCTGTCCCCCACCACCATCTCGCTCTCTCTGTCAAAGAGTTAACTTACAGCTCCAATTCATAAAGTTCCTTGTCATTCTTCCCTTTAACTTCCAGCTGAGTCTCCATCTGGAGCGCGGAACCCACCACGCTTACTAATTATGCCTGGGCTGCTAAGACCCACTCGAGAAGGTGTCTAGGGTGAGGCACCTTTCGCTATTCGAGAGGGCGCCTGCGGCCTACGTAAGTGGTGCAAACTTCTTGTCTTGAAGTTTGATTGGTCTTCCGCGTAAACCAAGCTACTCAGTCTCTTTTCTCCACCGAATTTTCCTACTGAGCTCTCCTCATACTATTATTCTTGACATCTCTGATTAGCATATAAATAGTCGCCTAGGCCATCTCTCCTTCGAATACCCTGGATCAGTTGGGGCTGGTCCCCGGCAGGTGGCGACCGAACAGGGACCTCAGGAGGCAATACTCAAAGAGCTGAGCAGACACGAACCACGCAATCAGCAGGCAATAAGCATGGAGCTCAGCAGTGACGAATCATGCTGCTCAACTGGCAATAATCAAGCACGTGACCAGGCAGGAATCACGCAGCTCAGCTGGCAATTGTCAAGCAGATGAGCCGGCAGGAATCACGCAGCTCAGCAGGCCCTGATCACGTGACTCTGCAGGCACTGATCACGTGGCTGATCAAGTCCAGATCACGTGACTGAGCATGCACTGATCACGTGGCTATCATGCACTGATGACGTGACTGCGCATGCACTGATGACGTGGCTGATCGGGCACTGATCACATGGCTCATCATGCACTGATCACGTGTTTATCAGGCAATGATCAGTGACTGACAGGCGCTGATCATGGGACTGTGCACGCACTGATCACGTGGCTATCATGCACTGATCACGTGACTGCGCATGCACTGATGACGTGGCTGTTCGGGCACTGATCACGTGTTTATCAGGCAGTGATCAGTGACTGACAGGCGCTGATCAGGGGACTGTGCACGCACTGATCAGGTGGCTGATCAGGAACTGACCACCTGACCGCGCATGCAGTGATCACGTGGCTGGTCGTTCACTGATCACGTGTTTATCATAC
Organism: Bos javanicus; assembly: GCF_032452875.1. Taxonomy (NCBI): domain Eukaryota; kingdom Metazoa; phylum Chordata; class Mammalia; order Artiodactyla; family Bovidae; genus Bos; species Bos javanicus. The sequence goes on along the minus strand of NW_026893899.1, from coordinate 44,248 downwards.
GGTGATCACGTGACTGAGAGGCGCTGATCACGTGACTGTGCCGTCAGTGATCACGTGGCTGAGCAGGCACTGATATCGTGACTGAGCATGCACTGATCATGTGCCGGGAGCCGGGGAGGCATTCCACTCTGGACAAAGGTCATGAGGAAGGAGGCTCGGCATACGCAAATGCGGGATCGAGCCTCAGGAGTCCACCCGGATATTCTCGAGCATCTCCCCCCAAAAAAACCGGAGTCTGCCTACTGTATTGCTTTGTGCTCTCACCTCTGATTTCACTGGGGGCTGTCCCCCACCACCATCTCGCTCTCTCTGTCAAAGAGTTAACTTACAGCTCCAATTCATAAAGTTCCTTGTCATTCTTCCCTTTAACTTCCAGCTGAGTCTCCATCTGGAGCGCGGAACCCACCACGCTTACTAATTATGCCTGGGCTGCTAAGACCCACTCGAGAAGGTGTCTAGGGTGAGGCACCTTTCGCTATTCGAGAGGGCGCCTGCGGCCTACGTAAGTGGTGCAAACTTCTTGTCTTGAAGTTTGATTGGTCTTCCGCGTAAACCAAGCTACTCAGTCTCTTTTCTCCACCGAATTTTCCTACTGAGCTCTCCTCATACTATTATTCTTGACATCTCTGATTAGCATATAAATAGTCGCCTAGGCCATCTCTCCTTCGAATACCCTGGATCAGTTGGGGCTGGTCCCCGGCAGGTGGCGACCGAACAGGGACCTCAGGAGGCAATACTCAAAGAGCTGAGCAGACACGAACCACGCAATCAGCAGGCAATAAGCATGGAGCTCAGCAGTGACGAATCATGCTGCTCAACTGGCAATAATCAAGCACGTGACCAGGCAGGAATCACGCAGCTCAGCTGGCAATTGTCAAGCAGATGAGCCGGCAGGAATCACGCAGCTCAGCAGGCCCTGATCACGTGACTCTGCAGGCACTGATCACGTGGCTGATCACACACGATCACGTGACTGATCATGCACTGATCACGTGGCTATCATGCACTGATCACGTGGCAATCATGCACTGATCACGTGGCTGATCATGCACTGATCACGTGACTGATCATGCACTGATCACGTGGCTGATCATGCACTGATACGTGACTGATCATGCACTGATCACGTGACTGATCATGCACTGATCATGTGACTGATCATGCGCTGATCATGTTTGCTATCATACACTGATCACGTGCCTCTGGAGGCAATATACAAAGAGCTGAGTAGGCACGAATCATACAGTCAGCAGGCAATAATCATTGAACTCAGGTGTGAGGAATCATGCTGCTCAGCTGGCAATAATCAAGCAGCTGAGCAGGCAGGAATTACGCAGCACAGCTGGCAATTGTCAAGCAGATGACAGGCAGGAATCTTGCAGCTCAGATTGCAATTGTCAAGCAGATGACAGACAGTAATCACGCAGCTCAGCAGGCCCTGATCACGTGACTGAGCATGCACTGTTCACGTGGCTGATCACACACCTGTCACGTGACTGATCATGCACTGATCACGTGGCACTCATGCACTGATCACATGGCTGATCATACTCTGCTCACGTAACTGATCATGCACATATCACGTGGCCATCATGCACTGCTCAAGTGGCTGGTCATGCAATGATCACGTAGCTACCATATACTGGTCACGTGATTCATCATGCACAGATCACGTAAATGATCATGCACTGATCAAGTGACTGATCATGCACTGATCACGTGACTGATCATGCACTGATCACATGGCTATCATGCACTGCTCACGTGGCTGATCATGCAGTGATCATGTAGCATCCATGTACTGGTCACGTGACTGATCATGCACTGATCACGTAATTGATCCTGCACTGATCACGTGGCTCATCATGCACTGATCACGTGACTGATCATGCACTGATCACGTGACTGATCATGCACTGATCACGTGGCTATCATGCACTGATCACGTGGCTGATCATGCACTGATCACGAGCCAGGTCATGCACTGATCACGTGACTGATCATGCACTGATCACGTGGCTATCATGCACTGATCACGTGGATTTCATGCACTGATCACGTGGCTGTCATGCACTGATCACGTGACTATCATGAACTGATCACGTAGGCATCATGCACTGATCACGTGGCTGATCATACACTGATCACGTGTCTGATCATGCACTGATCACGTGGCTGATCATACACTGATCATGTAGCTGATCATGCACTGATGACGTGTCTATCATGCAGTGATCACGTGGCTGATCCTGCAATGATCACGTAGCTAACATCTACTGGTCATGTGACTGATCATGCAAAGGTAACGTAATTGATCATGCACAGATCACGTGACTGATCATGCACTGATCACGTGGCTATCATGCACTACTCACGTGGCTGATCATGCAATGATCACGTGACTGATCATGCACTGATCACGTGGCTATTATGCACTGCTCACGTGGCTGAGCGCGGAACCCACCACGCTTACTAATTATGCCTGGGCTGCTAAGACCCACTCGAGAAGGTGTCTAGGGTGAGGCACCTTTCGCTATTCGAGAGGGCGCCTGCGGCCTACGTAAGTGGTGCAAACTTCTTGTCTTGAAGTTTGATTGGTCTTCCGCGTAAACCAAGCTACTCAGTCTCTTTTCTCCACCGAATTTTCCTACTGAGCTCTCCTCATACTATTATTCTTGACATCTCTGATTAGCATATAAATAGTCGCCTAGGCCATCTCTCCTTCGAATACCCTGGATCAGTTGGGGCTGGTCCCCGGCAGGTGGCGACCGAACAGGGACCTCAGGAGGCAATACTCAAAGAGCTGAGCAGACACGAACCACGCAATCAGCAGGCAATAAGCATGGAGCTCAGCAGTGACGAATCATGCTGCTCAACTGGCAATAATCAAGCACGTGACCAGGCAGGAATCACGCAGCTCAGCTGGCAATTGTCAAGCAGATGAGCCGACAGGAATCACGCAGCTCAGCTGGCAATTGTCATGCAGATGAGCCGGCAGGAATCACGCAGCTCAGCAGGCCCTGATCACGTGACTCTGCAGGCACTGATCACGTGGCTGATCAAGTCCAGATCACGTGACTGAGCATGCACTGATCACGTGGCTATCATGCACTGATGACGTGACTGCGCATGCACTGATGACGTGGCTGATCGGGCACTGATCACATGGCTCATCATGCACTGATCACGTGTTTATCAGGCAATGATCAGTGACTGACAGGCGCTGATCATGGGACTGTGCACGCACTGATCACGTGGCTATCATGCACTGATCACGTGACTGCGCATGCACTGATGACGTGGCTGTTCGGGCACTGATCACGTGTTTATCAGGCAGTGATCAGTGACTGACAGGCGCTGATCAGGGGACTGTGCACGCACTGATCAGGTGGCTGATCAGGAACTGACCACCTGACCGCGCATGCAGTGATCACGTGGCTGGTCGTTCACTGATCACGTGTTTATCATACGGTGATCACGTGACTGAGAGGCGCTGATCACGTGACTGTGCCGTCAGTGATCACGTGGCTGAGCAGGCACTGATATCGTGACTGAGCATGCACTGATCATGTGCCGGGAGCCGGGGAGGCATTCCACTCTGGACAAAGGTCATGAGGAAGGAGGCTCGGCATACGCAAATGCGGGATCGAGCCTCAGGAGTCCACCCGGATATTCTCGAGCATCTCCCCCCAAAAAAACCGGAGTCTGCCTACTGTATTGCTTTGTGCTCTCACCTCTGATTTCACTGGGGGCTGTCCCCCACCACCATCTCGCTCTCTCTGTCAAAGAGTTAACTTACAGCTCCAATTCATAAAGTTCCTTGTCATTCTTCCCTTTAACTTCCAGCTGAGTCTCCATCTGGAGCGCGGAACCCACCACGCTTACTAATTATGCCTGGGCTGCTAAGACCCACTCGAGAAGGTGTCTAGGGTGAGGCACCTTTCGCTATTCGAGAGGGCGCCTGCGGCCTACGTAAGTGGTGCAAACTTCTTGTCTTGAAGTTTGATTGGTCTTCCGCGTAAACCAAGCTACTCAGTCTCTTTTCTCCACCGAATTTTCCTACTGAGCTCTCCTCATACTATTATTCTTGACATCTCTGATTAGCATATAAATAGTCGCCTAGGCCATCTCTCCTTCGAATACCCTGGATCAGTTGGGGCTGGTCCCCGGCAGGTGGCGACCGAACAGGGACCTCAGGAGGCAATACTCAAAGAGCTGAGCAGACACGAACCACGCAATCAGCAGGCAATAAGCATGGAGCTCAGCAGTGACGAATCATGCTGCTCAACTGGCAATAATCAAGCACGTGACCAGGCAGGAATCACGCAGCTCAGCTGGCAATTGTCAAGCAGATGAGCCGGCAGGAATCACGCAGCTCAGCAGGCCCTGATCACGTGACTCTGCAGGCACTGATCACGTGGCTGATCAAGTCCAGATCACGTGACTGAGCATGCACTGATCACGTGGCTATCATGCACTGATGACGTGACTGCGCATGCACTGATGACGTGGCTGATCGGGCACTGATCACATGGCTCATCATGCACTGATCACGTGTTTATCAGGCAATGATCAGTGACTGACAGGCGCTGATCATGGGACTGTGCACGCACTGATCACGTGGCTATCATGCACTGATCACGTGACTGCGCATGCACTGATGACGTGGCTGTTCGGGCACTGATCACGTGTTTATCAGGCAGTGATCAGTGACTGACAGGCGCTGATCAGGGGACTGTGCACGCACTGATCAGGTGGCTGATCAGGAACTGACCACCTGACCGCGCATGCAGTGATCACGTGGCTGGTCGTTCACTGATCACGTGTTTATCATACGGTGATCACGTGACTGAGAGGCGCTGATCACGTGACTGTGCCGTCAGTGATCACGTGGCTGAGCAGGCACTGATATCGTGACTGAGCATGCACTGATCATGTGCCGGGAGCCGGGGAGGCATTCCACTCTGGACAAAGGTCATGAGGAAGGAGGCTCGGCATACGCAAATGCGGGATCGAGCCTCAGGAGTCCACCCGGATATTCTCGAGCATCTCCCCCCAAAAAAACCGGAGTCTGCCTACTGTATTGCTTTGTGCTCTCACCTCTGATTTCACTGGGGGCTGTCCCCCACCACCATCTCGCTCTCTCTGTCAAAGAGTTAACTTACAGCTCCAATTCATAAAGTTCCTTGTCATTCTTCCCTTTAACTTCCAGCTGAGTCTCCATCTGGAGCGCGGAACCCACCACGCTTACTAATTATGCCTGGGCTGCTAAGACCCACTCGAGAAGGTGTCTAGGGTGAGGCACCTTTCGCTATTCGAGAGGGCGCCTGCGGCCTACGTAAGTGGTGCAAACTTCTTGTCTTGAAGTTTGATTGGTCTTCCGCGTAAACCAAGCTACTCAGTCTCTTTTCTCCACCGAATTTTCCTACTGAGCTCTCCTCATACTATTATTCTTGACATCTCTGATTAGCATATAAATAGTCGCCTAGGCCATCTCTCCTTCGAATACCCTGGATCAGTTGGGGCTGGTCCCCGGCAGGTGGCGACCGAACAGGGACCTCAGGAGGCAATACTCAAAGAGCTGAGCAGACACGAACCACGCAATCAGCAGGCAATAAGCATGGAGCTCAGCAGTGACGAATCATGCTGCTCAACTGGCAATAATCAAGCACGTGACCAGGCAGGAATCACGCAGCTCAGCTGGCAATTGTCATGCAGATGAGCCGGCAGGAATCACGCAGCTCAGCAGGCCCTGATCACGTGACTCTGCAGGCACTGATCACGTGGCTGATCAAGTCCAGATCACGTGACTGAGCATGCACTGATCACGTGGCTATCATGCACTGATGACGTGACTGCGCATGCACTGATGACGTGGCTGATCGGGCACTGATCACATGGCTCATCATGCACTGATCACGTGTTTATCAGGCAATGATCAGTGACTGACAGGCGCTGATCATGGGACTGTGCACGCACTGATCACGTGGCTATCATGCACTGATCACGTGACTGCGCATGCACTGATGACGTGGCTGTTCGGGCACTGATCACGTGTTTATCAGGCAGTGATCAGTGACTGACAGGCGCTGATCAGGGGACTGTGCACGCACTGATCAGGTGGCTGATCAGGAACTGACCACCTGACCGCGCATGCAGTGATCACGTGGCTGGTCGTTCACTGATCACGTGTTTATCATACGGTGATCACGTGACTGAGAGGCGCTGATCACGTGACTGTGCCGTCAGTGATCACGTGGCTGAGCAGGCACTGATATCGTGACTGAGCATGCACTGATCATGTGCCGGGAGCCGGGGAGGCATTCCACTCTGGACAAAGGTCATGAGGAAGGAGGCTCGGCATACGCAAATGCGGGATCGAGCCTCAGGAGTCCACCCGGATATTCTCGAGCATCTCCCCCCAAAAAAACCGGAGTCTGCCTACTGTATTGCTTTGTGCTCTCACCTCTGATTTCACTGGGGGCTGTCCCCCACCACCATCTCGCTCTCTCTGTCAAAGAGTTAACTTACAGCTCCAATTCATAAAGTTCCTTGTCATTCTTCCCTTTAACTTCCAGCTGAGTCTCCATCTGGAGCGCGGAACCCACCACGCTTACTAATTATGCCTGGGCTGCTAAGACCCACTCGAGAAGGTGTCTAGGGTGAGGCACCTTTCGCTATTCGAGAGGGCGCCTGCGGCCTACGTAAGTGGTGCAAACTTCTTGTCTTGAAGTTTGATTGGTCTTCCGCGTAAACCAAGCTACTCAGTCTCTTTTCTCCACCGAATTTTCCTACTGAGCTCTCCTCATACTATTATTCTTGACATCTCTGATTAGCATATAAATAGTCGCCTAGGCCATCTCTCCTTCGAATACCCTGGATCAGTTGGGGCTGGTCCCCGGCAGGTGGCGACCGAACAGGGACCTCAGGAGGCAATACTCAAAGAGCTGAGCAGACACGAACCACGCAATCAGCAGGCAATAAGCATGGAGCTCAGCAGTGACGAATCATGCTGCTCAACTGGCAATAATCAAGCACGTGACCAGGCAGGAATCACGCAGCTCAGCTGGCAATTGTCATGCAGATGAGCCGGCAGGAATCACGCAGCTCAGCAGGCCCTGATCACGTGACTCTGCAGGCACTGATCACGTGGCTGATCAAGTCCAGATCACGTGACTGAGCATGCACTGATCACGTGGCTATCATGCACTGATGACGTGACTGCGCATGCACTGATGACGTGGCTGATCGGGCACTGATCACATGGCTCATCATGCACTGATCACGTGTTTATCAGGCAATGATCAGTGACTGACAGGCGCTGATCATGGGACTGTGCACGCACTGATCACGTGGCTATCATGCACTGATCACGTGACTGCGCATGCACTGATGACGTGGCTGTTCGGGCACTGATCACGTGTTTATCAGGCAGTGATCAGTGACTGACAGGCGCTGATCAGGGGACTGTGCACGCACTGATCAGGTGGCTGATCAGGAACTGACCACCTGACCGCGCATGCAGTGATCACGTGGCTGGTCGTTCACTGATCACGTGTTTATCATACGGTGATCACGTGACTGAGAGGCGCTGATCACGTGACTGTGCCGTCAGTGATCACGTGGCTGAGCAGGCACTGATATCGTGACTGAGCATGCACTGATCATGTGCCGGGAGCCGGGGAGGCATTCCACTCTGGACAAAGGTCATGAGGAAGGAGGCTCGGCATACGCAAATGCGGGATCGAGCCTCAGGAGTCCACCCGGATATTCTCGAGCATCTCCCCCCAAAAAAACCGGAGTCTGCCTACTGTATTGCTTTGTGCTCTCACCTCTGATTTCACTGGGGGCTGTCCCCCACCACCATCTCGCTCTCTCTGTCAAAGAGTTAACTTACAGCTCCAATTCATAAAGTTCCTTGTCATTCTTCCCTTTAACTTCCAGCTGAGTCTCCATCTGGAGCGCGGAACCCACCACGCTTACTAATTATGCCTGGGCTGCTAAGACCCACTCGAGAAGGTGTCTAGGGTGAGGCACCTTTCGCTATTCGAGAGGGCGCCTGCGGCCTACGTAAGTGGTGCAAACTTCTTGTCTTGAAGTTTGATTGGTCTTCCGCGTAAACCAAGCTACTCAGTCTCTTTTCTCCACCGAATTTTCCTACTGAGCTCTCCTCATACTATTATTCTTGACATCTCTGATTAGCATATAAATAGTCGCCTAGGCCATCTCTCCTTCGAATACCCTGGATCAGTTGGGGCTGGTCCCCGGCAGGTGGCGACCGAACAGGGACCTCAGGAGGCAATACTCAAAGAGCTGAGCAGACACGAACCACGCAATCAGCAGGCAATAAGCATGGAGCTCAGCAGTGACGAATCATGCTGCTCAACTGGCAATAATCAAGCACGTGACCAGGCAGGAATCACGCAGCTCAGCTGGCAATTGTCAAGCAGATGAGCCGGCAGGAATCACGCAGCTCAGCAGGCCCTGATCACGTGACTCTGCAGGCACTGATCACGTGGCTGATCAAGTCCAGATCACGTGACTGAGCATGCACTGATCACGTGGCTATCATGCACTGATGACGTGACTGCGCATGCACTGATGACGTGGCTGATCGGGCACTGATCACATGGCTCATCATGCACTGATCACGTGTTTATCAGGCAATGATCAGTGACTGACAGGCGCTGATCATGGGACTGTGCACGCACTGATCACGTGGCTATCATGCACTGATCACGTGACTGCGCATGCACTGATGACGTGGCTGTTCGGGCACTGATCACGTGTTTATCAGGCAGTGATCAGTGACTGACAGGCGCTGATCAGGGGACTGTGCACGCACTGATCAGGTGGCTGATCAGGAACTGACCACCTGACCGCGCATGCAGTGATCACGTGGCTGGTCGTTCACTGATCACGTGTTTATCATACGGTGATCACGTGACTGAGAGGCGCTGATCACGTGACTGTGCCGTCAGTGATCACGTGGCTGAGCAGGCACTGATATCGTGACTGAGCATGCACTGATCATGTGCCGGGAGCCGGGGAGGCATTCCACTCTGGACAAAGGTCATGAGGAAGGAGGCTCGGCATACGCAAATGCGGGATCGAGCCTCAGGAGTCCACCCGGATATTCTCGAGCATCTCCCCCCAAAAAAACCGGAGTCTGCCTACTGTATTGCTTTGTGCTCTCACCTCTGATTTCACTGGGGGCTGTCCCCCACCACCATCTCGCTCTCTCTGTCAAAGAGTTAACTTACAGCTCCAATTCATAAAGTTCCTTGTCATTCTTCCCTTTAACTTCCAGCTGAGTCTCCATCTGGAGCGCGGAACCCACCACGCTTACTAATTATGCCTGGGCTGCTAAGACCCACTCGAGAAGGTGTCTAGGGTGAGGCACCTTTCGCTATTCGAGAGGGCGCCTGCGGCCTACGTAAGTGGTGCAAACTTCTTGTCTTGAAGTTTGATTGGTCTTCCGCGTAAACCAAGCTACTCAGTCTCTTTTCTCCACCGAATTTTCCTACTGAGCTCTCCTCATACTATTATTCTTGACATCTCTGATTAGCATATAAATAGTCGCCTAGGCCATCTCTCCTTCGAATACCCTGGATCAGTTGGGGCTGGTCCCCGGCAGGTGGCGACCGAACAGGGACCTCAGGAGGCAATACTCAAAGAGCTGAGCAGACACGAACCACGCAATCAGCAGGCAATAAGCATGGAGCTCAGCAGTGACGAATCATGCTGCTCAACTGGCAATAATCAAGCACGTGACCAGGCAGGAATCACGCAGCTCAGCTGGCAATTGTCAAGCAGATGAGCCGACAGGAATCACGCAGCTCAGCAGGCAATCATGCAGATGAGCTGATCAGCAGATCACGTGACTGAGCATGCACTGATCACGTGGCTATCATGCACGTGACTGACTGCATGCACTGATGACGTGGCTGATCAGGCACTGATCACGTGGCTGATCATGCACTGATCACGTGATCAGGCATGATCAGTGACTGACACGCTGATCATACTGCATGCACTGATGACGTGGCTGCGCACTGATCACTGCATGATCAGTGACTGACAGGCGCTGATCACGTGCACTGATCACTGATCAGGCTGATCATGCACTGATCATGTTCACTGATCACGTGCAATGATCAGTGACTGACAGGCGCTGATCATGGGACTGTGCACGCACTGATCACGTGGCTATCATGCACTGATCACGTGACTGCGCATGCACTGATGACGTGGCTGTTCGGGCACTGATCACGTGTTTATCAGGCAGTGATCAGTGACTGACAGGCGCTGATCAGGGGACTGTGCACGCACTGATCAGGTGGCTGATCAGGAACTGACCACCTGACCGCGCATGCAGTGATCACGTGGCTGGTCGTTCACTGATCACGTGTTTATCATACGGTGATCACGTGACTGAGAGGCGCTGATCACGTGACTGTGCCGTCAGTGATCACGTGGCTGAGCAGGCACTGATATCGTGACTGAGCATGCACTGATCATGTGCCGGGAGCCGGGGAGGCATTCCACTCTGGACAAAGGTCATGAGGAAGGAGGCTCGGCATACGCAAATGCGGGATCGAGCCTCAGGAGTCCACCCGGATATTCTCGAGCATCTCCCCCCAAAAAAACCGGAGTCTGCCTACTGTATTGCTTTGTGCTCTCACCTCTGATTTCACTGGGGGCTGTCCCCCACCACCATCTCGCTCTCTCTGTCAAAGAGTTAACTTACAGCTCCAATTCATAAAGTTCCTTGTCATTCTTCCCTTTAACTTCCAGCTGAGTCTCCATCTGGAGCGCGGAACCCACCACGCTTACTAATTATGCCTGGGCTGCTAAGACCCACTCGAGAAGGTGTCTAGGGTGAGGCACCTTTCGCTATTCGAGAGGGCGCCTGCGGCCTACGTAAGTGGTGCAAACTTCTTGTCTTGAAGTTTGATTGGTCTTCCGCGTAAACCAAGCTACTCAGTCTCTTTTCTCCACCGAATTTTCCTACTGAGCTCTCCTCATACTATTATTCTTGACATCTCTGATTAGCATATAAATAGTCGCCTAGGCCATCTCTCCTTCGAATACCCTGGATCAGTTGGGGCTGGTCCCCGGCAGGTGGCGACCGAACAGGGACCTCAGGAGGCAATACTCAAAGAGCTGAGCAGACACGAACCACGCAATCAGCAGGCAATAAGCATGGAGCTCAGCAGTGACGAATCATGCTGCTCAACTGGCAATAATCAAGCACGTGACCAGGCAGGAATCACGCAGCTCAGCTGGCAATTGTCAAGCAGATGAGCCGACAGGAATCACGCAGCTCAGCTGGCAATTGTCATGCAGATGAGCCGGCAGGAATCACGCAGCTCAGCAGGCCCTGATCACGTGACTCTGCAGGCACTGATCACGTGGCTGATCAAGTCCAGATCACGTGACTGAGCATGCACTGATCACGTGGCTATCATGCACTGATGACGTGACTGCGCATGCACTGATGACGTGGCTGATCGGGCACTGATCACATGGCTCATCATGCACTGATCACGTGTTTATCAGGCAATGATCAGTGACTGACAGGCGCTGATCATGGGACTGTGCACGCACTGATCACGTGGCTATCATGCACTGATCACGTGACTGCGCATGCACTGATGACGTGGCTGTTCGGGCACTGATCACGTGTTTATCAGGCAGTGATCAGTGACTGACAGGCGCTGATCAGGGGACTGTGCACGCACTGATCAGGTGGCTGATCAGGAACTGACCACCTGACCGCGCATGCAGTGATCACGTGGCTGGTCGTTCACTGATCACGTGTTTATCATACGGTGATCACGTGACTGAGAGGCGCTGATCACGTGACTGTGCCGTCAGTGATCACGTGGCTGAGCAGGCACTGATATCGTGACTGAGCATGCACTGATCATGTGCCGGGAGCCGGGGAGGCATTCCACTCTGGACAAAGGTCATGAGGAAGGAGGCTCGGCATACGCAAATGCGGGATCGAGCCTCAGGAGTCCACCCGGATATTCTCGAGCATCTCCCCCCAAAAAAACCGGAGTCTGCCTACTGTATTGCTTTGTGCTCTCACCTCTGATTTCACTGGGGGCTGTCCCCCACCACCATCTCGCTCTCTCTGTCAAAGAGTTAACTTACAGCTCCAATTCATAAAGTTCCTTGTCATTCTTCCCTTTAACTTCCAGCTGAGTCTCCATCTGGAGCGCGGAACCCACCACGCTTACTAATTATGCCTGGGCTGCTAAGACCCACTCGAGAAGGTGTCTAGGGTGAGGCACCTTTCGCTATTCGAGAGGGCGCCTGCGGCCTACGTAAGTGGTGCAAACTTCTTGTCTTGAAGTTTGATTGGTCTTCCGCGTAAACCAAGCTACTCAGTCTCTTTTCTCCACCGAATTTTCCTACTGAGCTCTCCTCATACTATTATTCTTGACATCTCTGATTAGCATATAAATAGTCGCCTAGGCCATCTCTCCTTCGAATACCCTGGATCAGTTGGGGCTGGTCCCCGGCAGGTGGCGACCGAACAGGGACCTCAGGAGGCAATACTCAAAGAGCTGAGCAGACACGAACCACGCAATCAGCAGGCAATAAGCATGGAGCTCAGCAGTGACGAATCATGCTGCTCAACTGGCAATAATCAAGCACGTGACCAGGCAGGAATCACGCAGCTCAGCTGGCAATTGTCAAGCAGATGAGCCGACAGGAATCACGCAGCTCAGCTGGCAATTGTCATGCAGATGAGCCGGCAGGAATCACGCAGCTCAGCTGGCAATTGTCATGCAGATGAGCCGGCAGGAATCACGCAGCTCAGCAGGCCCTGATCACGTGACTCTGCAGGCACTGATCACGTGGCTGATCAAGTCCAGATCACGTGACTGAGCATGCACTGATCACGTGGCTATCATGCACTGATGACGTGACTGCGCATGCACTGATGACGTGGCTGATCGGGCACTGATCACATGGCTCATCATGCACTGATCACGTGTTTATCAGGCAATGATCAGTGACTGACAGGCGCTGATCATGGGACTGTGCACGCACTGATCACGTGGCTATCATGCACTGATCACGTGACTGCGCATGCACTGATGACGTGGCTGTTCGGGCACTGATCACGTGTTTATCAGGCAGTGATCAGTGACTGACAGGCGCTGATCAGGGGACTGTGCACGCACTGATCAGGTGGCTGATCAGGAACTGACCACCTGACCGCGCATGCAGTGATCACGTGGCTGGTCGTTCACTGATCACGTGTTTATCATACGGTGATCACGTGACTGAGAGGCGCTGATCACGTGACTGTGCCGTCAGTGATCACGTGGCTGAGCAGGCACTGATATCGTGACTGAGCATGCACTGATCATGTGCCGGGAGCCGGGGAGGCATTCCACTCTGGACAAAGGTCATGAGGAAGGAGGCTCGGCATACGCAAATGCGGGATCGAGCCTCAGGAGTCCACCCGGATATTCTCGAGCATCTCCCCCCCAAAAACCGGAGTCTGCCTACTGTATTGCTTTGTGCTCTCACCTCTGATTTCACTGGGGGCTGTCCCCCACCACCATCTCGCTCTCTCTGTCAAAGAGTTAACTTACAGCTCCAATTCATAAAGTTCCTTGTCATTCTTCCCTTTAACTTCCAGCTGAGTCTCCATCTGGAGCGCGGAACCCACCACGCTTACTAATTATGCCTGGGCTGCTAAGACCCACTCGAGAAGGTGTCTAGGGTGAGGCACCTTTCGCTATTCGAGAGGGCGCCTGCGGCCTACGTAAGTGGTGCAAACTTCTTGTCTTGAAGTTTGATTGGTCTTCCGCGTAAACCAAGCTACTCAGTCTCTTTTCTCCACCGAATTTTCCTACTGAGCTCTCCTCATACTATTATTCTTGACATCTCTGATTAGCATATAAATAGTCGCCTAGGCCATCTCTCCTTCGAATACCCTGGATCAGTTGGGGCTGGTCCCCGGCAGGTGGCGACCGAACAGGGACCTCAGGAGGCAATACTCAAAGAGCTGAGCAGACACGAACCACGCAATCAGCAGGCAATAAGCATGGAGCTCAGCAGTGACGAATCATGCTGCTCAACTGGCAATAATCAAGCACGTGACCAGGCAGGAATCACGCAGCTCAGCTGGCAATTGTCAAGCAGATGAGCCGACAGGAATCACGCAGCTCAGCTGGCAATTGTCATGCAGATGAGCCGGCAGGAATCACGCAGCTCAGCAGGCCCTGATCACGTGACTCTGCAGGCACTGATCACGTGGCTGATCAAGTCCAGATCACGTGACTGAGCATGCACTGATCACGTGGCTATCATGCACTGATGACGTGACTGCGCATGCACTGATGACGTGGCTGATCGGGCACTGATCACATGGCTCATCATGCACTGATCACGTGTTTATCAGGCAATGATCAGTGACTGACAGGCGCTGATCATGGGACTGTGCACGCACTGATCACGTGGCTATCATGCACTGATCACGTGACTGCGCATGCACTGATGACGTGGCTGTTCGGGCACTGATCACGTGTTTATCAGGCAGTGATCAGTGACTGACAGGCGCTGATCAGGGGACTGTGCACGCACTGATCAGGTGGCTGATCAGGAACTGACCACCTGACCGCGCATGCAGTGATCACGTGGCTGGTCGTTCACTGATCACGTGTTTATCATACGGTGATCACGTGACTGAGAGGCGCTGATCACGTGACTGTGCCGTCAGTGATCACGTGGCTGAGCAGGCACTGATATCGTGACTGAGCATGCACTGATCATGTGCCGGGAGCCGGGGAGGCATTCCACTCTGGACAAAGGTCATGAGGAAGGAGGCTCGGCATACGCAAATGCGGGATCGAGCCTCAGGAGTCCACCCGGATATTCTCGAGCATCTCCCCCCAAAAAAACCGGAGTCTGCCTACTGTATTGCTTTGTGCTCTCACCTCTGATTTCACTGGGGGCTGTCCCCCACCACCATCTCGCTCTCTCTGTCAAAGAGTTAACTTACAGCTCCAATTCATAAAGTTCCTTGTCATTCTTCCCTTTAACTTCCAGCTGAGTCTCCATCTGGAGCGCGGAACCCACCACGCTTACTAATTATGCCTGGGCTGCTAAGACCCACTCGAGAAGGTGTCTAGGGTGAGGCACCTTTCGCTATTCGAGAGGGCGCCTGCGGCCTACGTAAGTGGTGCAAACTTCTTGTCTTGAAGTTTGATTGGTCTTCCGCGTAAACCAAGCTACTCAGTCTCTTTTCTCCACCGAATTTTCCTACTGAGCTCTCCTCATACTATTATTCTTGACATCTCTGATTAGCATATAAATAGTCGCCTAGGCCATCTCTCCTTCGAATACCCTGGATCAGTTGGGGCTGGTCCCCGGCAGGTGGCGACCGAACAGGGACCTCAGGAGGCAATACTCAAAGAGCTGAGCAGACACGAACCACGCAATCAGCAGGCAATAAGCATGGAGCTCAGCAGTGACGAATCATGCTGCTCAACTGGCAATAATCAAGCACGTGACCAGGCAGGAATCACGCAGCTCAGCTGGCAATTGTCATGCAGATGAGCCGGCAGGAATCACGCAGCTCAGCAGGCCCTGATCACGTGACTCTGCAGGCACTGATCACGTGGCTGATCAAGTCCAGATCACGTGACTGAGCATGCACTGATCACGTGGCTATCATGCACTGATGACGTGACTGCGCATGCACTGATGACGTGGCTGATCGGGCACTGATCACATGGCTCATCATGCACTGATCACGTGTTTATCAGGCAATGATCAGTGACTGACAGGCGCTGATCATGGGACTGTGCACGCACTGATCACGTGGCTATCATGCACTGATCACGTGACTGCGCATGCACTGATGACGTGGCTGTTCGGGCACTGATCACGTGTTTATCAGGCAGTGATCAGTGACTGACAGGCGCTGATCAGGGGACTGTGCACGCACTGATCAGGTGGCTGATCAGGAACTGACCACCTGACCGCGCATGCAGTGATCACGTGGCTGGTCGTTCACTGATCACGTGTTTATCATACGGTGATCACGTGACTGAGAGGCGCTGATCACGTGACTGTGCCGTCAGTGATCACGTGGCTGAGCAGGCACTGATATCGTGACTGAGCATGCACTGATCATGTGCCGGGAGCCGGGGAGGCATTCCACTCTGGACAAAGGTCATGAGGAAGGAGGCTCGGCATACGCAAATGCGGGATCGAGCCTCAGGAGTCCACCCGGATATTCTCGAGCATCTCCCCCAAAAAAACCGGAGTCTGCCTACTGTATTGCTTTGTGCTCTCACCTCTGATTTCACTGGGGGCTGTCCCCCACCACCATCTCGCTCTCTCTGTCAAAGAGTTAACTTACAGCTCCAATTCATAAAGTTCCTTGTCATTCTTCCCTTTAACTTCCAGCTGAGTCTCCATCTGGAGCGCGGAACCCACCACGCTTACTAATTATGCCTGGGCTGCTAAGACCCACTCGAGAAGGTGTCTAGGGTGAGGCACCTTTCGCTATTCGAGAGGGCGCCTGCGGCCTACGTAAGTGGTGCAAACTTCTTGTCTTGAAGTTTGATTGGTCTTCCGCGTAAACCAAGCTACTCAGTCTCTTTTCTCCACCGAATTTTCCTACTGAGCTCTCCTCATACTATTATTCTTGACATCTCTGATTAGCATATAAATAGTCGCCTAGGCCATCTCTCCTTCGAATACCCTGGATCAGTTGGGGCTGGTCCCCGGCAGGTGGCGACCGAACAGGGACCTCAGGAGGCAATACTCAAAGAGCTGAGCAGACACGAACCACGCAATCAGCAGGCAATAAGCATGGAGCTCAGCAGTGACGAATCATGCTGCTCAACTGGCAATAATCAAGCACGTGACCAGGCAGGAATCACGCAGCTCAGCTGGCAATTGTCAAGCAGATGAGCCGGCAGGAATCACGCAGCTCAGCAGGCCCTGATCACGTGACTCTGCAGGCACTGATCACGTGGCTGATCAAGTCCAGATCACGTGACTGAGCATGCACTGATCACGTGGCTATCATGCACTGATGACGTGACTGCGCATGCACTGATGACGTGGCTGATCGGGCACTGATCACATGGCTCATCATGCACTGATCACGTGTTTATCAGGCAATGATCAGTGACTGACAGGCGCTGATCATGGGACTGTGCACGCACTGATCACGTGGCTATCATGCACTGATCACGTGACTGCGCATGCACTGATGACGTGGCTGTTCGGGCACTGATCACGTGTTTATCAGGCAGTGATCAGTGACTGACAGGCGCTGATCAGGGGACTGTGCACGCACTGATCAGGTGGCTGATCAGGAACTGACCACCTGACCGCGCATGCAGTGATCACGTGGCTGGTCGTTCACTGATCACGTGTTTATCATACGGTGATCACGTGACTGAGAGGCGCTGATCACGTGACTGTGCCGTCAGTGATCACGTGGCTGAGCAGGCACTGATATCGTGACTGAGCATGCACTGATCATGTGCCGGGAGCCGGGGAGGCATTCCACTCTGGACAAAGGTCATGAGGAAGGAGGCTCGGCATACGCAAATGCGGGATCGAGCCTCAGGAGTCCACCCGGATATTCTCGAGCATCTCCCCCCCAAAAAACCGGAGTCTGCCTACTGTATTGCTTTGTGCTCTCACCTCTGATTTCACTGGGGGCTGTCCCCCACCACCATCTCGCTCTCTCTGTCAAAGAGTTAACTTACAGCTCCAATTCATAAAGTTCCTTGTCATTCTTCCCTTTAACTTCCAGCTGAGTCTCCATCTGGAGCGCGGAACCCACCACGCTTACTAATTATGCCTGGGCTGCTAAGACCCACTCGAGAAGGTGTCTAGGGTGAGGCACCTTTCGCTATTCGAGAGGGCGCCTGCGGCCTACGTAAGTGGTGCAAACTTCTTGTCTTGAAGTTTGATTGGTCTTCCGCGTAAACCAAGCTACTCAGTCTCTTTTCTCCACCGAATTTTCCTACTGAGCTCTCCTCATACTATTATTCTTGACATCTCTGATTAGCATATAAATAGTCGCCTAGGCCATCTCTCCTTCGAATACCCTGGATCAGTTGGGGCTGGTCCCCGGCAGGTGGCGACCGAACAGGGACCTCAGGAGGCAATACTCAAAGAGCTGAGCAGACACGAACCACGCAATCAGCAGGCAATAAGCATGGAGCTCAGCAGTGACGAATCATGCTGCTCAACTGGCAATAATCAAGCACGTGACCAGGCAGGAATCACGCAGCTCAGCTGGCAATTGTCATGCAGATGAGCCGGCAGGAATCACGCAGCTCAGCAGGCCCTGATCACGTGACTCTGCAGGCACTGATCACGTGGCTGATCAAGTCCAGATCACGTGACTGAGCATGCACTGATCACGTGGCTATCATGCACTGATGACGTGACTGCGCATGCACTGATGACGTGGCTGATCGGGCACTGATCACATGGCTCATCATGCACTGATCACGTGTTTATCAGGCAATGATCAGTGACTGACAGGCGCTGATCATGGGACTGTGCACGCACTGATCACGTGGCTATCATGCACTGATCACGTGACTGCGCATGCACTGATGACGTGGCTGTTCGGGCACTGATCACGTGTTTATCAGGCAGTGATCAGTGACTGACAGGCGCTGATCAGGGGACTGTGCACGCACTGATCAGGTGGCTGATCAGGAACTGACCACCTGACCGCGCATGCAGTGATCACGTGGCTGGTCGTTCACTGATCACGTGTTTATCATACGGTGATCACGTGACTGAGAGGCGCTGATCACGTGACTGTGCCGTCAGTGATCACGTGGCTGAGCAGGCACTGATATCGTGACTGAGCATGCACTGATCATGTGCCGGGAGCCGGGGAGGCATTCCACTCTGGACAAAGGTCATGAGGAAGGAGGCTCGGCATACGCAAATGCGGGATCGAGCCTCAGGAGTCCACCCGGATATTCTCGAGCATCTCCCCCCAAAAAAACCGGAGTCTGCCTACTGTATTGCTTTGTGCTCTCACCTCTGATTTCACTGGGGGCTGTCCCCCACCACCATCTCGCTCTCTCTGTCAAAGAGTTAACTTACAGCTCCAATTCATAAAGTTCCTTGTCATTCTTCCCTTTAACTTCCAGCTGAGTCTCCATCTGGAGCGCGGAACCCACCACGCTTACTAATTATGCCTGGGCTGCTAAGACCCACTCGAGAAGGTGTCTAGGGTGAGGCACCTTTCGCTATTCGAGAGGGCGCCTGCGGCCTACGTAAGTGGTGCAAACTTCTTGTCTTGAAGTTTGATTGGTCTTCCGCGTAAACCAAGCTACTCAGTCTCTTTTCTCCACCGAATTTTCCTACTGAGCTCTCCTCATACTATTATTCTTGACATCTCTGATTAGCTTATAAATAGTCGCCTAGGCCATCTCTCCTTCGAATACCCTGGATCAGTTGGGGCTGGTCCCCGGCAGGTGGCGACCGAACAGGGACCTCAGGAGGCAATACTCAAAGAGCTGAGCAGACACGAACCACGCAATCAGCAGGCAATAAGCATGGAGCTCAGCAGTGACGAATCATGCTGCTCAACTGGCAATAATCAAGCACGTGACCAGGCAGGAATCACGCAGCTCAGCTGGCAATTGTCATGCAGATGAGCCGGCAGGAATCACGCAGCTCAGCAGGCCCTGATCACGTGACTCTGCAGGCACTGATCACGTGGCTGATCAAGTCCAGATCACGTGACTGAGCATGCACTGATCGCGTGGCTATCATGCACTGATGGCGTGACTGCGCATGCACTGATGACGTGGCTGATAGGGCACTGATCACATGGCTCATCATGCACTGATCACGTGTTTATCAGGCAATGATCAGTAACTGACAGGCGCTGATCATGGGACTGTGCACGCACTGATCACGTGGCTATCATGCACTGATCACGTGACTGCGCATGCACTGATGACGTGGCTGTTCGGGCACTGATCACGTGTTTATCAGGCAGTGATCAGTGACTGACAGGCGCTGATCAGGGGACTGTGCACGCACTGATCAGGTGGCTGATCAGGAACTGACCACCTGACCGCGCATGCAGTGGTCACGTGGCTGGTCGTTCACTGATCACGTGTTTATCATACGGTGATCACGTGACTGAGAGGCGCTGATCACGTGACTGTGCCGTCAGTGATCACGTGGCTGAGCAGGCACTGATATCGTGACTGAGCATGCACTGATCATGTGCCGGGAGCCGGGGAGGCATTCCACTCTGGACAAAGGTCATGAGGAAGGAGGCTCGGCATACGCAAATGCGGGATCGAGCCTCAGGAGTCCACCCGGATATTCTCGAGCATCTCCCCCCAAAAAACCGGAGTCTGCCTACTGTATTGCTTTGTGCTCTCACCTCTGATTTCACTGGGGGCTGTCCCCCACCACCATCTCGCTCTCTCTGTCAAAGAGTTAACTTACAGCTCCAATTCATAAAGTTCCTTGTCATTCTTCCCTTTAACTTCCAGCTGAGTCTCCATCTGGAGCGCGGAACCCACCACGCTTACTAATTATGCCTGGGCTGCTAAGACCCACTCGAGAAGGTGTCTAGGGTGAGGCACCTTTCGCTATTCGAGAGGGCGCCTGCGGCCTACGTAAGTGGTGCAAACTTCTTGTCTTGAAGTTTGATTGGTCTTCCACGTAAACCAAGCTACTCAGTCTCTTTTCTCCACCGAATTTTCCTACTGAGCTCTCCTCATACTATTATTCTTGACATCTCTGATTAGCATATAAATAGTCGCCTAGGCCATCTCTCCTTCGAATACCCTGGATCAGTTGGGGCTGGTCCCCGGCAGGTGGCGACCGAACAGGGACCTCAGGAGGCAATACTCAAAGAGCTGAGCAGACACGAACCACGCAATCAGCAGGCAATAAGCATGGAGCTCAGCAGTGACGAATCATGCTGCTCAACTGGCAATAATCAAGCACGTGACCAGGCAGGAATCACGCAGCTCAGCTGGCAATTGTCAAGCAGATGAGCCGGCAGGAATCACGCAGCTCAGCAGGCCCTGATCACGTGACTCTGCAGGCACTGATCACGTGGCTGATCAAGTCCAGATCACGTGACTGAGCATGCACTGATCACGTGGCTATCATGCACTGATGGCGTGACTGCGCATGCACTGATGACGTGGCTGATCGGGCACTGATCACATGGCTCATCATGCACTGATCACGTGTTTATCAGGCAATGATCAGTGACTGACAGGCGCTGATCATGGGACTGTGCACGCACTGATCACGTGGCTATCATGCACTGATCACGTGACTGCGCATGCACTGATGACGTGGCTGTTCGGGCACTGATCACGTGTTTATCAGGCAGTGATCAGTGACTGACAGGCGCTGATCAGGGGACTGTGCACGCACTGATCAGGTGGCTGATCAGGAACTGACCACCTGACCGCGCATGCAGTGATCACGTGGCTGGTCGTTCACTGATCACGTGTTTATCATGCGGTGATCACGTGACTGAGAGGCGCTGATCACGTGACTGTGCCGTCAGTGATCACGTGGCTGAGCAGGCACTGATATCGTGACTGAGCATGCACTGATCATGTGCCGGGAGCCGGGGAGGCATTCCACTCTGGACAAAGGTCATGAGGAAGGAGGCTCGGCATACGCAAATGCGGGATCGAGCCTCAGGAGTCCACCCGGATATTCTCGAGCATCTCCCCCCAAAAAAACCGGAGTCTGCCTACTGTATTGCTTTGTGCTCTCACCTCTGATTTCACTGGGGGCTGTCCCCCACCACCATCTCGCTCTCTCTGTCAAAGAGTTAACTTACAGCTCCAATTCATAAAGTTCCTTGTCATTCTTCCCTTTAACTTCCAGCTGAGTCTCCATCTGGAGCGCGGAACCCACCACGCTTACTAATTATGCCTGGGCTGCTAAGACCCACTCGAGAAGGTGTCTAGGGTGAGGCACCTTTCGCTATTCGAGAGGGCGCCTGCGGCCTACGTAAGTGGTGCAAACTTCTTGTCTTGAAGTTTGATTGGTCTTCCGCGTAAACCAAGCTACTCAGTCTCTTTTCTCCACCGAATTTTCCTACTGAGCTCTCCTCATACTATTATTCTTGACATCTCTGATTAGCATATAAATAGTCGCCTAGGCCATCTCTCCTTCGAATACCCTGGATCAGTTGGGGCTGGTCCCCGGCAGGTGGCGACCGAACAGGGACCTCAGGAGGCAATACTCAAAGAGCTGAGCAGACACGAACCACGCAATCAGCAGGCAATACGCATGGAGCTCAGCAGTGACGAATCATGCTGCTCAACTGGCAATAATCAAGCACGTGACCAGGCAGGAATCACGCAGCTCAGCTGGCAATTGTCAAGCAGATGAGCCGACAGGAATCACGCAGCTCAGGCTGATCACGTGACTCTGCAGGCACTGATCACGTGGCTGATCAGCCAGATCAGACTGAGCATGCACTGATCACGTGGCTCATGCACTGGCGTGACTGCATGCACTGATGACGTGCTGATCAGGCACTGATCACGTGGCTGATCATGCACTGATCACGTGATCAGGCTGATCAGTGACTGCACTGATCACGTGGACTGTCATGCACTGATGACGCACTGATCACGTGATCAGGCATGATCAGTGACTGACAGGGCTGATCACTGCACTGATCACTGATCAGGCTCATGATGCACTGATCACGTGTTTACTCAGGCAATGATCAGTGACTGACAGGCGCTGATCATGGGACTGTGCACGCACTGATCACGTGGCTATCATGCACTGATCACGTGACTGCGCATGCACTGATGACGTGGCTGTTCGGGCACTGATCACGTGTTTATCAGGCAGTGATCAGTGACTGACAGGCGCTGATCAGGGGACTGTGCACGCACTGATCAGGTGGCTGATCAGGAACTGACCACCTGACCGCGCATGCAGTGATCACGTGGCTGGTCGTTCACTGATCACGTGTTTATCATACGGTGATCACGTGACTGAGAGGCGCTGATCACGTGACTGTGCCGTCAGTGATCACGTGGCTGAGCAGGCACTGATATCGTGACTGAGCATGCACTGATCATGTGCCGGGAGCCGGGGAGGCATTCCACTCTGGACAAAGGTCATGAGGAAGGAGGCTCGGCATACGCAAATGCGGGATCGAGCCTCAGGAGTCCACCCGGATATTCTCGAGCATCTCCCCCCAAAAAAACCGGAGTCTGCCTACTGTATTGCTTTGTGCTCTCACCTCTGATTTCACTGGGGGCTGTCCCCCACCACCATCTCGCTCTCTCTGTCAAAGAGTTAACTTACAACTCCAATTCATAAAGTTCCTTGTCATACTTCCCTTTAACTTCCAGCTGATTCTCCATCTGGAGCGCGGAACCCACCACGCTTACTAATTATGCCTGGGCTGCTAAGACCCACTCGAGAAGGTGTCTAGGGTGAGGCACCTTTAGCTATTCGAGAGGGCGCCTGCGGCCTACGTAAGTGGTGCAAACTTCTTGTCTTGAAGTTTGATTGGTCTTCCGCGTAAACCAAGCTACTCAGTCTCTTTTCTCCACCGAATTTTCCTACTGAGCTCTCCTCATACTATTATTCTTGACATCTCTGATTAGCATATAAATAGTCGCCTAGGCCATCTCTCCTTCGAATACCCTGGATCAGTTGGGGCTGGTCCCCGGCAGGTGGCGACCGGACAGGGACCTCAGGAGGCAATACTCAAAGAGCTGAGCAGACACGAACCACGCAATCAGCAGGCAATAAGCATGGAGCTCAGCAGTGACGAATCATGCTGCTCAACTGGCAATAATCAAGCACGTGACCAGGCAGGAATCACGCAGCTCAGCTGGCAATTGTCAAGCAGATGAGCCGACAGGAATCACGCAGCTCAGCTGGCAATTGTCATGCAGATGAGCCGGCAGGAATCACGCAGCTCAGCAGGCCCTGATCACGTGACTCTGCAGGCACTGATCACGTGGCTGATCAAATCCAGATCACGTGACTGAGCATGCACTGATCACGTGGCTATCATGCACTGATGGCGTGACTGCGCATGCACTGATGTCGTGGCTGATCGGGCACTGATCACATGGCTCATCATGCACTGATCACGTGTTTATCAGGCAATGATCAGTGACTGACAGGCGCTGATCATGGGACTGTGCACGCACTGATCACGTGGCTATCATGCACTGATCACGTGACTGCGCATGCACTGATGGCGTGGCTGTTCGGGCACTGATCACGTGTTTATCAGGCAGTGATCAGTGACTGACAGGCGCTGATCAGGGGACTGTGCACGCACTGATCAGGTGGCTGATCAGGAACTGACCACCTGACCGCGCATGCAGTGATCCCGTGGCTGGTCGTTCACTGATCACGTGTTTATCATACGGTGATCACGTGACTGAGAGGCGCTGATCACGTGACTGTGCCGTCAGTGATCCCGTGGCTGAGCAGGCACTGATATCGTGACTGAGCATGCACTGATCATGTCCCGGGAGCCGGGGAGGCATTCCACTCTGGACAAAGGTCATGAGGAAGGAGGCTCGGCATACGCAAATGCGGGATCGAGCCTCAGGAGTCCACCCGGATATTCTCGAGCATCTCCCCCCAAAAAAACCGGAGTCTGCCTACTGTATTGCTTTGTGCTCTCACCTCTGATTTCACTGGGGGCTGTCCCCCACCACCATCTCGCTCTCTCTGTCAAAGAGTTAACTTACAGCTCCAATTCATAAAGTTCCTTGTCATTCTTCCCTTTAACTTCCAGCTGAGTCTCCATCTGGAGCGCGGAACCCACCACGCTTACTAATTATGCCTGGGCTGCTAAGACCCACTCGAGAAGGTGTCTAGGGTGAGGCACCTTTCGCTATTCGAGAGGGCGCCTGCGGCCTACGTAAGTGGTGCAAACTTCTTGTCTTGAAGTTTGATTGGTCTTCCGCGTAAACCAAGCTACTCAGTCTCTTTTCTCCACCGAATTTTCCTACTGAGCTCTCCTCATACTATTATTCTTGACATCTCTGATTAGCATATAAATAGTCGCCTAGGCCATCTCTCCTTCGAATACCCTGGATCAGTTGGGGCTGGTCCCCGGCAGGTGGCGACCGAACAGGGACCTCAGGAGGCAATACTCAAAGAGCTGAGCAGACACGAACCACGCAATCAGCATGCAATAAGCATGGAGCTCAGCAGTGACGAATCATGCTGCTCAACTGGCAATAATCAAGCACGTGACCAGGCAGGAATCACGCAGCTCAGCTGGCAATTGTCAAGCAGATGAGCCGACAGGAATCACGCAGCTGAGCTGGCAATTGTCATGCAGATGAGCCGGCAGGAATCACGCAGCTCAGCTGGCAATTGTCATGCAGATGAGCCGGCAGGAATCACTCAGCTCAGCAGGCCCTGATCACGTGACTCTGCAGGCACTGATCACGTGGCTGATCAAGTCCAGATCACGTGACTGAGCATGCACTGATCACGTGGCTATCATGCACTGATGACGTGACTGCGCATGCACTGATGACGTGGCTGATCGGGCACTGATCACATGGCTCATCATGCACTGATCACGTGTTTATCAGGCAATGATCAGTGACTGACAGGCGCTGATCATGGGACTGTGCACGCACTGATCACGTGGCTATCATGCACTGATCACGTGACTGCGCATGCACTGATGACGTGGCTGCTCGGGCACTGATCACGTGTTTATCAGGCAGTGATCAGTGACTGACAGGCGCTGATCAGGGGACTGTGCACGCACTGATCAGGTGGCTGATCAGGAACTGACCACCTGACCGCGCATGCAGTGATCACGTGGCTGTTCGTTCACTGATCATGTGTTTATCATAGGGTGATCACGTGACTGAGAGGCGCTGATCACGTGACTGTGCCGTCAGTGATCACGTGGCTGAGCAGGCACTGATATCGTGACTGAGCATGCACTGATCATGTGCCGGGAGCCGGGGAGGCATTCCACTCTGGACAAAGGTCATGAGGAAGGAGGCTCGGCATACGCAAATGCGGGATCGAGCCTCAGGAGTCCACCCGGATATTCTTGAGCATCTCCCCCCAAAAAAACCGGAGTCTGCCTACTGTATTGCTTTGTGCTCTCACCTCTGATTTCACTGGGGGCTGTCCCCCACCACCATCTCGCTCTCTCTGTCAAAGAGTTAACTTAGAGCTCCAATTCATAAAGTTCCTTGTCATTCTTCCCTTTAACTTCCAGCTGAGTCTCCATCTGGAGCGCGGAACCCACCACGCTTACTAATTATGCCTGGGCTGCTAAGACCCACTCGAGAAGGTGTCTAGGGTGAGGCACCTTTCGCTATTCGAGAGGGCGCCTGCGGCCTACGTAAGTGGTGCAAACTTCTTGTCTTGAAGTTTGATTGGTCTTCCGCGTAAACCAAGCTACTCAGTCTCTTTTCTCCACCGAATTTTCCTACTGAGCTCTCCTCATACTATTATTCTTGACATCTCTGATTAGCATATAAATAGTCGCCTAGGCCATCTCTCCTTCGAATACCCTGGATCAGTTGGGGCTGGTCCCCGGCAGGTGGCGACCGAACAGGGACCTCAGGAGGCAATACTCAAAGAGCTGAGCAGACACGAACCACGCAATCAGCAGGCAATAAGCATGGAGCTCAGCAGTGACGAATCATGCTGCTCAACTGGCAATAATCAAGCACGTGACCAGGCAGGAATCACGCAGCTCAGCTGGCAATTGTCAAGCAGATGAGCCGACAGGAATCACGCAGCTCAGCTGGCAATTGTCATGCAGATGAGCCGGCAGGAATCACGCAGCTCAGCAGGCCCTGATCACGTGACTCTGCAGGCACTGATCACGTGGCTGATCAAGTCCAGATCACGTGACTGAGCATGCACTGATCACGTGGCTATCATGCACTGATGACGTGACTGCGCATGCACTGATGGCGTGGCTGATCGGGCACTGATCACATGGCTCATCATGCACTGATCACGTGTTTATCAGGCAATGATCAGTGACTGACAGGCGCTGATCATGGGACTGTGCACGCACTGATCACGTGGCTATCATGCACTGATCACGTGACTGCGCATGCACTGATGACGTGGCTGTTCGGGCACTGATCACGTGGTTATCAGGCAGTGATCAGTGACTGACAGGCGCTGATCAGGGGACTGTGCACGCACTGATCAGGTGGCTGATCAGGAACTGACCACCTGACCGCGCATGCGGTGATCACGTGGCTGGTCGTTCACTGATCACGTGTTTATCATACGGTGATCACGTGACTGAGAGGCGCTGATCACGTGACTGTGCCGTCAGTGATCACGTGGCTGAGCAGGCACTGATATCGTGACTGAGCATGCACTGATCATGTGCCGGGAGCCGGGGAGGCATTCCACTCTGGACAAAGGTCATGAGGAAGGAGGCTCGGCATACGCAAATGCGGGATCGAGCCTCAGGAGTCCACCCGGATGTTCTCGAGCATCTCCCCCCAAAAAAACCGGAGTCTGCCTACTGTATTGCTTTGTGCTCTCACCTCTGATTTCACTGGGGGCTGTCCCCCACCACCATCTCGCTCTCTCTGTCAAAGAGTTAACTTACAGCTCCAATTCATAAAGTTCCTTGTCATTCTTCCCTTTAACTTCCAGCTGAGTCTCCATCTGGAGCGCGGAACCCACCACGCTTACTAATTATGCCTGGGCTGCTAAGACCCACTCGAGAAGGTGTCTAGGGTGAGGCACCTTTCGCTATTCGAGAGGGCGCCTGCGGCCTACGTAAGTGGTGCAAACTTCTTGTCTTGAAGTTTGATTGGTCTTCCGCGTAAACCAAGCTACTCAGTCTCTTTTCTCCACCGAATTTTCCTACTGAGCTCTCCTCATACTATTATTCTTGACATCTCTGATTAGCATATAAATAGTCGCCTAGGCCATCTCTCCTTCGAATACCCTGGATCAGTTGGGGCTGGTCCCCGGCAGGTGTCGACCGAACAGGGACCTCAGGAGGCAATACTCAAAGAGCTGAGCAGACACGAACCACGCAATCAGCAGGCAATAAGCATGGAGCTCAGCAGTGACGAATCATGCTGCTCAACTGGCAATAATCAAGCACGTGACCAGGCAGGAATCACGCAGCTCAGCTGGCAATTGTCAAGCAGATGAGCCGACAGGAATCACGCAGCTCAGCTGGCAATTGTCATGCAGATGAGCCGGCAGGAATCACGCAGCTCAGCAGATGAGCAGGAATCACGCAGCTCAGCAGGCCCTGATCACGTGACTCTGCAGGCACTGATCACGTGGCTGATCAAGTCCAGATCACGTGACTGAGCATGCACTGATCACGTGGCTATCATGCACTGATGACGTGACTGCGCATGCACTGATGACGTGGCTGATCGGGCACTGATCACATGGCTCATCATGCACTGATCACGTGTTTATCAGGCAATGATCAGTGACTGACAGGCGCTGATCATGGGACTGTGCACGCACTGATCACGTGGCTATCATGCACTGATCACGTGACTGCGCATGCACTGATGACGTGGCTGTTCGGGCACTGATCACGTGTTTATCAGGCAGTGATCAGTGACTGACAGGCGCTGATCAGGGGACTGTGCACGCACTGATCAGGTGGCTGATCAGGAACTGACCACCTGACCGCGCATGCAGTGATCACCTGGCTGGTCGTTCACTGATCACGTGTTTATCATACGGTGATCACGTGACTGAGAGGCGCTGGTCACGTGACTGTGCCGTCAGTGATCACGTGGCTGAGCAGGCACTGATATCGTGACTGAGCATGCACTGATCATGTGCCGGGAGCCGGGGAGGCATTCCACTCTGGACAAAGGTCATGAGGAAGGAGGCTCGGCATACGCAAATGCGGGATCGAGCCTCAGGAGTCCACCCGGATGTTCTCGAGCATCTCCCCCCAAAAACCGGAGTCTGCCTACTGTATTGCTTTGTGCTCTCACCTCTGATTTCACTGGGGGCTGTCCCCCACCACCATCTCGCTCTCTCTGTCAAAGAGTTAACTTGCAGCTCCAATTCATAAAGTTCCTTGTCATTCTTCCCTTTAACTTCCAGCTGAGTCTCCATCTGGAGCGCGGAACCCACCACGCTTACTAATTATGCCTGGGCTGCTAAGACCCACTCGAGAAGGTGTCTAGGGTGAGGCACCTTTCGCTATTCGAGAGGGCGCCTGCGGCCTACGTAAGTGGTGCAAACTTCTTGTCTTGAAGTTTGATTGGTCTTCCGCGTAAACCAAGCTACTCAGTCTCTTTTCTCCACCGAATTTTCCTACTGAGCTCTCCTCATACTATTATTCTTGACATCTCTGATTAGCATATAAATAGTCGCCTAGGCCATCTCTCCTTCGAATACCCTGGATCAGTTGGGGCTGGTCCCCGGCAGGTGGCGACCGAACAGGGACCTCATGAGGCAATACTCAAAGAGCTGAGCAGACACGAACCACGCAATCAGCAGGCAATAAGCATGGAGCTCAGCAGTGACGAATCATGCTGCTCAACTGGCAATAATCAAGCACGTGACCAGGCAGGAATCACGCAGCTCAGCTGGCAATTGTCAAGCTGATGAGCCGACAGGAATCACGCAGCTCAGCTGGCAATTGTCATGCAGATGAGCTGGCAGGAATCACGCAGCTCAGCAGGCCCTGATCACTTGACTCTGCAGGCACTGATCACGTGGCTGATCAAGTCCAGATCACGTGACTGAGCATGCACTGATCACGTGGCTATCATGCACTGATGACGTGACTGCGCATGCACTGATGACGTGGCTGATCGGGCACTGATCACATGGCTCATCATGCACTGATCACGTGTTTATCGGGCAATGATCAGTGACTGACAGGCGCTGATCATGGGACTGTGCACGCACTGATCACGTGGCTATCATGCACTGATCACGTGACTGCGCATGCACTGATGACGTGGCTGTTCGGGCACTGATCACGTGTTTATCAGGCAGTGATCAGTGACTGACAGGCGCTGATCAGGGGACTGTGCACGCACTGATCAGGTGGCTGATCAGGAACTGACCACCTGACCGCGCATGCAGTGATCACGTGGCTGGTCGTTCACTGATCACGTGTTTATCATACGGTGATCACGTGACTGAGAGGCGCTGATCACGTGACTGTGCCGTCAGTGATCACGTGGCTGAGCAGGCACTGATATCGTGACTGAGCATGCACTGATCATGTGCCGGGAGCCGGGGAGGCATTCCACTCTGGACAAAGGTCATGAGGAAGGAGGCTCGGCATACGCAAATGCGGGATCGAGCCTCAGGAGTCCACCCGGATATTCTCGAGCATCTCCCCCCAAAAAAACCGGAGTCTGCCTACTGTATTGCTTTGTGCTCTCACCTCTGATTTCACTGGGGGCTGTCCCCCACCACCATCTCGCTCTCTCTGTCAAAGAGTTAACTTACAGCTCCAATTCATAAAGTTCCTTGTCATTCTTCCCTTTAACTTCCAGCTGAGTCTCCATCTGGAGCGCGGAACCCACCACGCTTACTAATTATGCCTGGGCTGCTAAGACCCACTCGAGAAGGTGTCTAGGGTGAGGCACCTTTCGCTATTCGAGAGGGCGCCTGCGGCCTACGTAAGTGGTGCAAACTTCTTGTCTTGAAGTTTGATTGGTCTTCCGCGTAAACCAAGCTACTCAGTCTCTTTTCTCCACCGAATTTTCCTACTGAGCTCTCCTCATACTATTATTCTTGACATCTCTGATTAGCATATAAATAGTCGCCTAGGCCATCTCTCCTTCGAATACCCTGGATCAGTTGGGGCTGGTCCCCGGCAGGTGGCGACCGAACAGGGACCTCAGGAGGCAATACTCAAAGAGCTGAGCAGACACGAACCACGCAATCAGCAGGCAATAAGCATGGAGCTCAGCAGTGACGAATCATGCTGCTCAACTGGCAATAATCAAGCACGTGACCAGGCAGGAATCACGCAGCTCAGCTGGCAATTGTCAAGCAGATGAGCCGACAGGAATCACGCAGCTCTGCTGGCAATTGTCATGCAGATGAGCCGGCAGGAATCACGCAGCTCAGCAGGCCCTGATCACGTGACTCTGCAGGCACTGATCACGTGGCTGATCAAGTCCAGATCACGTGACTGAGCATGCACTGATCACGTGGCTATCATGCACTGATGACGTGACTGCGCATGCACTGATGACGTGGCTGATCGGGCACTGATCACATGGCTCATCATGCACTGATCACGTGTTTATCAGGCAATGATCAGTGACTGACAGGCGCTGATCATGGGACTGTGCCGCACTGATCACGTGGCTATCATGCACTGATCACGTGACTGCGCATGCACTGATGACGTGGCTGTTCGGGCACTGACCACGTGTTTATCAGGCAGTGATCAGTGACTGACAGGCGCTGATCAGGGGACTGTGCACGCACTGATCAGGTGGCTGATCAGGAACTGACCACCTGACCGCGCATGCAGTGATCACGTGGCTGGTCGTTCACTGATCACGTGTTTATCATACGGTGATCACGTGACTGAGAGGCGCTGATCACGTGACTGTGCCGTCAGTGATCACGTGGCTGAGCAGGCACTGATATCGTGACTGAGCATGCACTGATCATGTGCCGGGAGCCGGGGAGGCATTCCACTCTGGACAAAGGTCATGAGGAAGGAGGCTCGGCATACGCAAATGCGGGATCGAGCCTCAGGAGTCCACCCGGATATTCTCGAGCATCTCCCCCCAAAAAAACCGGAGTCTGCCTACTGTATTGCTTTGTGCTCTCACCTCTGATTTCACTGGGGGCTGTCCCCCACCACCATCTCGCTCTCTCTGTCAAAGAGTTAACTTACAGCTCCAATTCATAAAGTTCCTTGTCATTCTTCCCTTTAACTTCCAGCTGAGTCTCCATCTGGAGCGCGGAACCCACCACGCTTACTAATTATGCCTGGGCTGCTAAGACCCACTCGAGAAGGTGTCTAGGGTGAGGCACCTTTCGCTATTCGAGAGGGCGCCTGCGGCCTACGTAAGTGGTGCAAACTTCTTGTCTTGAAGTTTGATTGGTCTTCCGCGTAAACCAAGCTACTCAGTCTCTTTTCTCCACCGAATTTTCCTACTGAGCTCTCCTCATACTCTTATTCTTGACATCTCTGATTAGCATATAAATAGTCGCCTAGGCCATCTCTCCTTCGAATACCCTGGATCAGTTGGGGCTGGTCCCCGGCAGGTGGCGACCGAACAGGGACCTCAGGAGGCGATACTCAAAGAGCTGAGCAGACACGAACCACGCAATCAGCAGGCAATAAGCATGGAGCTCAGCAGGGACGAATCATGCTGCTCAACTGGCAATAATCAAGCACGTGACCAGGCAGGAATCACGCAGCTCAGCTGGCAATTGTCAAGCAGATGAGCCGACAGGAATCACGCAGCTCAGATGGCAATTGTCATGCAGATGAGCCAGCAGGAATCACGCAGCTCAGCAGGCCCTGATCACGTGACTCTGCAGGCACTGATCAAGTGGCTGATCAAGTCCAGATCACGTGACTGTGCACGCACTGATCACGTGGCTATCATGCACTGATCACGTGACTGTGCCGTCAGTGATCACGTGGCTGAGCAGGCACTGATATCGTGACTGAGCATGCACTGATCATGTGCCGGGAGCCGGGGAGGCATTCCACTCTGGACAAAGGTCATGAGGAAGGAGGCTCGGCATACGCAAATGCGGAATCGAGCCTCAGGAGTCCACCCGGATGTTCTCGAGCATCTCCCCCCCAAAAACCAGAGTCTGCCTACTGTATTGCTTTGTGCTCTCACCTCTGATTTCACTGGGGGCTGTCCCCCACCACCATCTTGCTCTCTCTGTCAAAGAGTTAACTTACAGCTCCAATTCATAAAGTTCCTTGTCATTCTTCCCTTTAACTTCCAGCTGAGTCTCCATCTGGAGCGAGAAACCCACCACGCTTACTAATTATGCCTGGGCTGCTAAGACCAACTCGAGAAGGTGTCTAGGGTGAGGCACCTTTCGCTATTCGAGAGGGCACCTGCGGCCTACGTAAGTGGTGCAAACTTCTTGTCTTGAAGTTTGATTGGTCTTCCGCGTAAACCAAGGTACTCAGTCTCTTTTCTCCACCGAATTTTCCTACTGAGCTCTCCTCATACTATTATTCTTGACATCTCTGATTAGCATATAAATAGTCGCCTAGGCCATCTCTCCTTCGAATACCCTGGATCAGTTGGGGCTGGTCCCCGGCAGGTGGCGACCGAACAGGGACCTCAGGAGGCAATACTCAAAGAGCTGAGCAGACACGAACCACGCAATCAGCAGGCAATAAGCATGGAGCTCAGCAGTGACGAATCATGCTGCTCAACTGGCAATAATCAAGCACGTGACCAGGCAGGAATCACGCAGCTCAGCTGGGAATTGTCAAGCAGATGAGCCGACAGGAATCACGCAGCTCAGCTGGCAATTGTCATGCAGATGAGCCGGCAGGAATCACGCAGCTCAGCAGGCCCTGATCACGTGACTCTGCAGGCACTGATCACGTGGCTGATCAAGTCCAGATCACGTGACTGAGCATGCACTGATCACGTGGCTATCATGCACTGATGACGTGACTGCGCATGCACTGATGACGTGGCTGATCGGGCACTGATCACATGGCTCATCATGCACTGATCACGTGTTTATCAGGCAATGATCAGTGACTGACAGGCGCTGATCATGGGACTGTGCACGCACTGATCACGTGGCTATCATGCACTGATCACGTGACTGCGCATGCACTGATGGCGTGGCTGTTCGGGCACTGATCACGTGTTTATCAGGCAGTGATCAGTGACTGACAGGCGCTGATCAGGGGACTGTGCACGCACTGATCAGGTGGCTGATCAGGAACTGACCACCTGACCGCGCATGCAGTGATCACGTGGCTGGTCGTTCACTGATCACGTGTTTATCATACGGTGATCACGTGACTGAGAGGCGCTGATCACGTGACTGTGCCGTCAGTGATCACGTGGCTGAGCAGGCACTGATATCGTGACTGAGCATGCACTGATCATGTGCCGGGAGCCGGGGAGGCATTCCACTCTGGACAAAGGTCATGAGGAAGGAGGCTCGGCATACGCAAATGCGGGATCGAGCCTCAGGAGTCCACCCGGATGTTCTCGAGCATCTCCCCCCAAAAAACCGGAGTCTGCCTACTGTATTGCTTTGTGCTCTCACCTCTGATTTCACTGGGGGCTGTCCCCCACCACCATCTCGCTCTCTCTGTCAAAGAGTTAACTTACAGCTCCAATTCATAAAGTTCCTTGTCATTCTTCCCTTTAACTTCCAGCTGAGTCTCCATCTGGAGCGCGGAACCCACCACGCTTACTAATTATGCCTGGGCTGCTAAGACCCACTCGAGAAGGTGTCTAGGGTGAGGCACCTTTCGCTATTCGAGAGGGCGCCTGCGGCCTACGTAAGTGGTGCAAACTTCTTGTCTTGAAGTTTGATTGGTCTTCCGCGTAAACCAAGCTACTCAGTCTCTTTTCTCCACCGAATTTTCCTACTGAGCTCTCCTCATACTATTATTCTTGACATCTCTGATTAGCATATAAATAGTCGCCTAGGCCATCTCTCCTTCGAATACCCTGGATCAGTTGGGGCTGGTCCCCGGCAGGTGGCGACCGAACAGGGACCTCAGGAGGCAATACTCAAAGAGCTGAGCAGACACGAACCACGCAATCAGCAGGCAATAAGCATGGAGCTCAGCAGTGACAGATCATGCTGCTCAACTGGCAATAATCAAGCACGTGACCAGGCAGGAATCACGCAGCTCAGCTGGCAATTGTCAAGCAGATGAGCCGACAGGAATCACGCAGCTCAGCTGGCAATTGTCATGCAGATGAGCCGGCAGGAATCACGCAGCTCAGCAGGCCCTGATCACGTGACTCTGCAGGCACTGATCACGTGGCTGATCAAGTCCAGATCACGTGACTGAGCATGCACTGATCACGTGGCTATCATGCACTGATGACGTGACTGCGCATGCACTGATGACGTGGCTGTTCGGGCACTGATCACATGGCTCATCATGCACTGATCACGTGTTTATCAGGCAATGATCAGTGACTGACAGGCGCTGATCATGGGACTGTGCACGCACTGTCACGTGGCTATCATGCACTGATCACGTGACTGCGCATGCACTGATGGCGTGGCTGTTCGGGCACTGATCACGTGTTTATCAGGCAGTGATCAGTGACTGACAGGCGCTGATCAGGGGACTGTGCACGCACTGATCAGGTGGCTGATCAGGAACTGACCACCTGACGCGCATGCAGTGATCACGTGGCTGGTCGTTCACTGATCACGTGTTTATCATACGGTGATCACGTGACTGAGAGGCGCTGATCACGTGACTGTGCCGTCAGTGATCACGTGGCTGAGCAGGCACTGATATCGTGACTGAGCATGCACTGATCATGTGCCGGGAGCCGGGGAGGCATTCCACTCTGGACAAAGGTCATGAGGAAGGAGGCTCGGCATACGCAAATGCGGGATCGAGCCTCAGGAGTCCACCCGGATGTTCTCGAGCATCTCCCCCCAAAAAAACCGGAGTCTGCCTACTGTATTGCTTTGTGCTCTCACCTCTGATTTCACTGGGGGCTGTCCCCCACCACCATCTCGCTCTCTCTGTCAAAGAGTTAACTTACAGCTCCAATTCATAAAGTTCTTTGTCATTCTTCCCTTTAACTTCCAGCTGAGTCTCCATCTGGAGCGCGGAACCCACCACGCTTATTAATTATGCCTGGGCTGCTAAGACCCACTCGAGAAGGTGTCTAGGGTGAGGCACCTTTCGCTATTCGAGAGGGCGCCTGCGGCCTTCGTAAGTGGTGCAAACTTCTTGTCTTGAAGTTTGATTGGTCTTCCGCGTAAACCAAGCTACTCAGTCTCTTTTCTCCACCGAATTTTCCTACTGAGCTCTCCTCATACTATTATTCTTGACATCTCTGATTAGCATATAAATAGTCGCCTAGGCCATCTCTCCTTCGAATACCCTGGATCAGTTGGGGCTGGTCCCCGGCAGGTGGCGACCGAACAGGGACCTCAGGAGGCAATACTCAAAGAGCTGAGCAGACATGAACCACGCAATCAGCAGGCAATAAGCATGGAGCTCAGCAGTGACGAATCATGCTGCTCAACTGGCAATAATCAAGCGCGTGACCAGGCAGGAATCACGCAGCTCAGCTGGCAATTGTCAAGCAGATGAGCCGACAGGAATCACGCAGCTCAGCTGGCAATTGTCATGCAGATGAGCCGGCAGGAATCACGCAGCTCAGCAGGCCCTGATCACGTGACTCTGCAGGCACTGATCACGTGGCTGATCAAGTCCATATCACGTGACTGAGCATGCACTGATCACGTGGCTATCATGCACTGATGACGGGACTGCGCATGCACTGATGACGTGGCTGATCGGGCACTGATCACATGGCTCATCATGCACTGATCACGTGTTTATCAGGCAATGATCAGTGACTGACAGGCGCTGATCATGGGACTGTGCACGCACTGATCACGTGGCTATCATGCACTGATCACGTGACTGCGCATGCACTGATGACGTGGCTGTTCGGGCACTGATCACGTGTTTATCAGGCAGTGATCAGTGACTGACAGGCGCTGATCAGGGGACTGTGCACGCACTGATCAGGTGGCTGATCAGGAACTGACCACCTGACCGCGCATGCAGTGATCACGTGGCTGGTCGATCACTGATCACGTGTTTATCATACGGTGATCACGTGACTGAGAGTCGCTGATCACGTGACTGTGCCGTCAGTGATCACGTGGCTGAGCAGGCACTGATATCGTGACTGAGCATGCACTGATCATGTGCCGGGAGCCGGGGAGGCCTTCCACTCTGGACAAAGGTCATGAGGAAGGAGGCTCGGCATACGCAAATGCGGGATCGAGCCTCAGGAGTCCACCCGGATATTCTCGAGCATCTCCCCCCAAAAAAAACCGGAGTCTGCCTACTGTATTGCTTTGTGCTCTCACCTCTGATTTCACTGGGGGCTGTCCCCCACCACCATCTCGCTCTCTCTGTCAAAGAGTTAACTTAGAGCTCCAATTCATAAAGTTCCTTGTCATTCTTCCCTTTAACTTCCAGCTGAGTCTCCATCTGGAGCGCGGAACCCACCACGCTTACTAATTATGCCTGGGCTGCTAAGACCCACTCGAGAAGGTGTCTAGGGTGAGGCACCTTTCGCTATTCGAGAGGCGCCTGCGGCCTACGTAAGTGGTGCAAACTTCTTGTCTTGAAGTTTGATTGGTCTTCCGCGTAAACCAAGCTACTCAGTCTCTTTTCTCCACCGAATTTTCCTACTGAGCTCTCCTCATACTATTATTCTTGACATCTCTGATTAGCATATAAATAGTCGCCTAGGCCATCTCTCCTTCGAATACCCTGGATCAGTTGGGGCTGGTCCCGGCAGGTGGCGACCGAACAGGGACCTCAGGAGGCAATACTCAAAGAGCTGAGCAGACACGAACCACGCAATCAGCAGGCAATAAGCATGGAGCTCAGCAGTGACGAATCATGCTGCTCAACTGGCAATAATCAAGCACGTGACCAGGCAGGAAACACGCAGCTCAGCTGGCAATGGTCAAGCAGATGAGCCGACAGGAATCACGCAGCTCAGCTGGCAATTGTCATGCAGATGAGCCGGCAGGAATCACGCAGCTCAGCAGGCCCTGATCCCGTGACTCTGCAGGCACTGATCACGTGGCTGATCAAGTACAAATCACGTGACGGAGCAGGCACTGATCACGTGGCTATCATGCACTGATGACGTGACTGCGCATGCACTGATGACGTGGCTGAGCAGGCACTGATATCGTGACTGAGCATGCACTGATCATGTGCCGGGAGCCTGGGAGGCATTCCACTCTGGACAAAGGTCATGAGGAAGGAGGCTCGGCATACGCAAATGCGGGATCGAGCCTCAGGAGTCCACCCGGATGTTCTCGAG
Organism: Bos javanicus; assembly: GCF_032452875.1. NCBI lineage: Eukaryota > Metazoa > Chordata > Mammalia > Artiodactyla > Bovidae > Bos > Bos javanicus. The sequence continues at coordinate 6,182 of NW_026893899.1, read as the reverse complement.
CATCTCCCCCCCCAAAAAAAACCGGAGTCTGCCTACTGTATTGCTTTGTGCTCTCACCTCTGATTTCACTGGGGGATGTCCCCCACCTCCATCTCGCTCTCTCTGTCAAAGAGTTAACTTACAGCTCCAATTCATAAAGTTCCTTGTCATTCTTCCCTTTAACTTCCAGCTGAGTCTCCATCTGGAGCGCGGAACCCACCACGCTTACTAATTATGCCTGGGCTGCTAAGACCCACTCGAGAAGGTGTCTAGGGTGAGGCACCTTTCGCTATTCGAGAGGGCGCCTGCGGCCTACGTAAGTGGTGCAAACTTCTTGTCTTGAAGTTTGATTGGTCTTCCGCGTAAACCAAGCTACTCAGTCTCTTTTCTCCACCGAATTTTCCTACTGAGCTCTCCTCATACTATTATTCTTGACATCTCTGATTAGCATATAAATAGTCGCCTAGGCCATCTCTCCTTCGAATACCCTGGATCAGTTGGGGCTGGTCCCCGGCAGGTGGCGACCGAACAGGGACCTCAGGAGGCAATACTCAAAGAGCTGAGCAGACACGAACCACGCAATCAGCAGGCAATAAGCATGGAGCTCAGCAGTGACGAATCATGCTGCTCAACTGGCAATAATCAAGCACGTGACCAGGCAGGAATCACGCAGCTCAGCTGGCAATTGTCAAGCAGATGAGCCGACAGGAATCACGCAGCTCAGCTGGCAATTGTCATGCAGATGAGCCGGCAGGAATCACGCAGCTCAGCAGGCCCTGATCACGTGACTCTGCAGGCACTGATCACGTGGCTGATCAAGTCCAGATCACGTGACTGAGCATGCACTGATCACGTGGCTATCATGCACTGATGACGTGACTGCGCATGCACTGATGACGGGGCTGATCGGGCACTGATCACATGGCTCATCATTCACTGATCACGTGTTTATCAGGCACTGATCAGTGACGGACAGGCGCTGATCATGGGACTGTGCACGCACTGATCACGTGGCTATCATGCACTGATCACGTGACTGCGCATGCACTGATGACGTGGCTGTTCGTGCACTGATCACGTGTTTATCAGGCAGTGATCAGTGACTGACAGGCGCTGATCAGGGGACTGTGCATGCACTGATCACGTGGCTGATCAGGAACTGACCACCTGACCGTGCATGCAGTGATCACGTGGCCGGTCGTTCACTGATCACGTGTTTATCATACGGTGATCATGTGACTGGGAAGCGCTGATCACGTGACTGTGCCGTCAGTGATCACGTGGCTGAGCAGGCACTGATATCGTGACTGAGCATGCACTGATCATGTGCCGGGAGCCGGGGAGGCATTCCACTCTGGACAAAGGTCATGAAGAAGGAGGCTCGGCATACGCAAGTGCGGGATCGAGCCTCAGGAGTCCACCCGGATGTTCTCGAGCATCTCCCCCAAAAAAACCGGAGTCTGCCTACTGTATTGCTTTGTGCTCTCACCTCTGATTTCACTGGGGGCTGTCCCCCACTACCATCTCGCTCTCTCTGTCAAAGTGTTAACTTAGAGCTCCAATTCATAAAGTTCCTTGTCATTCTTCCCTTTAACTTCCAGCTGAGTCTCCATCTGGAGCGCGGAACCCACCACGCTTACTAATTATGCCTGGGCTGCTAAGACCCACTCGAGAAGGTGTCTAGGGTGAGGCACCTTTCGCTATTCGAGAGGCGCCTGCGGCCTACGTAAGTGGTGCAAACTTCTTGTCTTGAAGTTTGATTGGTCTTCCGCGTAAACCAAGCTACTCAGTCTCTTTTCTCCACCGAGTTTTCCTACTGAGCTCTCCTCATACTATTATTCTTGACATCTCTGATTAGCATATAAATAGTCGCCTAGGCCATCTCTCCTTCGAATACCCTGGATCAGCTGGGGCTGGTCCCCGGCAGGTGGCGACCGAACAGGGACCTCAGGAGGCGATACTCAAAGAGCTGAGCAGACACGAACCACGCAATCAGCAGGCAATAAGCATGGAGCTCAGCAGTGACGAATCATGCTGCTCAACTGGCAATAATCAAGCACGTGACCAGGCAGGAATCACGCAGCTCAGCTGGCAATTGTCAAGCAGATGAGCCGACAGGAATCACGCAGCTCAGATGGCAATTGTCATGCAGATGAGCCGGCAGGAATCACGCAGCTCAGCAGGCCCTGATCACGTGACTCTGCAGGCACTGATCACGTGGCTGATCAAGTCCAGATCACGTGACTGAGCATGCACTGATCACGTGGCTATCATGCACTGATGACGTGACTGCGCATGCACTGATGACGTGGCTGATCAGGCACTGATCACATGGCTCATCATGCACTGATCACGTGTTTATCAGGCAATGATCAGTGACTGACAGGCGCTGATCATGGGACTGTGCACGCACTGATCACGTGGCTATCATGCACTGATCACGTGACTGCGCATGCACTGATGACGTGGCTGTTCGGGCACTGATCACGTGTTTATCAGGCAGTGATCAGTGACTGACAGGCGCTGATCAGGGACTGTGCACGCACTGATCAGGTGGCTGATCAGGAACTGACCACCTGACCGCGCATGCAGTGATCACGTGGCTGGTCGTTCACTGATCACGTGTTTATCATACGGTGATCACGTGACTGAGAGGCGCCGATCACGTGACTGTGCCGTCAGTGATCACGTGGCTGAGCAGGCACTGATATCGTGACTGAGCATGCACTGATCATGTGCCGGGAGCCGGGAGGCATTCCACTCTGGACAAAGGTCATGAGGAAGGAGGCTCGGCATACGCAAATGCGGGATCGAGCCTCAGGAGTCCACCCGGATATTCTCGAGCATCTCCCCCCAAAAAACCGGAGTCTGCCTACTGTATTGCTTTGTGCTCTCACCTCTGATTTCACTGGGGGCTGTCCCCACCACCATCTCGCTCTCTCTGTCAAAGAGTTAACTTACAGCTCCAATTCATAAAGTTCCTTGTCATTCTTCCCTTTAACTTCCAGCTGAGTCTCCATCTGGAGCGCGGAACCCACCACGCTTACTAATTATGCCTGGGCTGCTAAGACCCACTCGAGAAGGTGTCTAGGGTGAGGCACCTTTCGCTATTCGAGAGGGCGCCTGCGGCCTACGTAAGTGGTGCAAACTTCTTGTCTTGAAGTTTGATTGGTCTTCCGCGTAAACCAAGCTACTCAGTCTCTTTTCTCCACCGAATTTTCCTACTGAGCTCTCCTCATACCATTATTCTTGACATCTCTGATTAGCATATAAATAGTCGCCTAGGCCATCTCTCCTTCGAATACCCTGGATCAGTTGGGGCTGGTCCCCGGCAGGTGGCGACCGAACAGGGACCTCAGGAGGCGATACTCAAAGAGCTGAGCAGACACGAACCACGCAATCAGCAGGCAATAAGCATGGAGCTCAGCAGTGACGAATCATGCTGCTCAACTGGCAATAATCAAGCACGTGACCAGGCAGGAATCACGCAGCTCAGCTGGCAATTGTCAAGCAGATGAGCCGACAGGAATCACGCAGCTCAGATGGCAATTGTCATGCAGATGAGCCGGCAGGAATCACGCAGCTCAGCAGGCCCTGATCACGTGACTCTGCAGGCACTGATCACGTGGCTGATCAAGTCCAGATCACGTGACTGAGCATGCACTGATCACGTGGCTATCATGCACTGATGACGTGACTGCGCATGCACTGATGACCTGGCTGATCGGGCACTGATCACATGGCTCATCATGCACTGATCACGTGTTTGTCAGGTAATGATCAGTGACTGACAGGCGCTGATCATGGGACTGTGCTCGCACTGATCACGTGGCTATCATGCACTGATCACGTGACTGCGCATGCACTGATGACGTGGCTGTTCGGGCACTGATCACGTGTTTATCAGGCAGTGATCAGTGACTGACAGGGGCTGATCAGGGGACTGTGCACGCACTGATCAGGTGGCTGATCAGGAACTGACCAGCTGACCGCGCATGCGGTTATCACGTGGCTGGTCGTTCACTGATCACGTGTTTATCATACGGTGATCACGTGACTGAGAGGCGCTGATCACGTGACTGTGCCGTCAGTGATCACGTGGCTGAGCAGGCACTGATATCGTGACTGAGCATGCACTGATCATGTGCCGGGAGCCGGGGAGGCCTTCCACTCTGGACAAAGGTCATGAGGAAGGAGGCTCGGCATACGCAAATGCGGGATCGAGCCTCAGGAGTCCACCCGGATGTTCTCGAGCATCTCCCCCCAAACCGGAGTCTGCCTACTGTATTGCTTTGTGCTCTCACCTCTGATTTCACTGGGGGCTGTCCCCCACCACCATCTCGCTCTCTCTGTCAAAGAGTTAACTTACAGCTCCAATTCATAAAGTTCCTTGTCATTCTTCCCTTTAACTTCCAGCTGAGTCTCCATCTGGAGCGCGGAACCCACCACGCTTATAATTATGCCTGGGCTGCTAAGACCCACTCGAGAAGGTGTCTAGGGTGAGGCACCTTGCGCTATTCGAGAGGGCGCCTGCGGCCTACGTAAGTGGTGCAAACTTCTTGTCTTGAAGTTTGATTGGTCTTCCGCGTAAACCAAGCTACTCAGTCTCTTTTCTCCACCGAATTTTCCTACTGAGCTCTCCTCATACTATTATTCTTGACATCTCTGATTAGCATATAAATAGTCGCCTAGGCCATCTCTCCTTCGAATACCCTGGATCAGTTGGGGCTGGTCCCCGGCAGGTGGCGACCGAACAGGGACCTCAGGAGGCGATAGTCAAAGAGCTGAGCAGACACGAACCACGCAATCAGCAGGCAATAAGCATGGAGCTCAGCAGTGACGAATCATGCTGCTCAACTGGCAATAATCAAGCACGTGACCAGGCAGGAATCACGCAGCTCAGCTGGCAATTGTCAAGCAGATGAGCCGACAGGAATCACGCAGCTCAGATGGCAATTGTCATGCAGATGAGCCGGCAGGAATCACGCAGCTCAGCAGGCCCCGATCACGTGACTCTGCAGGCACTGATCACGTGGCTGATCAAGTCCAGATCACGTGACTGAGCATGCACTGATCACGTGGCTATCATGCACTGATGACGTGACTGCGCATGCACTGATGACGTGGCTGATCAGGCACTGATCACATGGCTCATCATGCACTGATCACGTTTATCAGGCAATGATCAGTGACTGACAGGCGCTGATCATGGGACTGTGCACGCACTGATCACGTGGCTATCATGCACTGATCACGTGCTGCGCATGCACTGATGACGTGGCTGTTCGGGCACTGATCACGTGTTTATCAGGCAGTGATCAGTGACTGACAGGCGCTGATCAGGGACTGTGCACGCACTGATCAGGTGGCTGATCAGGAACTGACCACCTGACTGCGCATGCAGTGATCACGTGGCTGGTCGCTCACTGATCACGTGTTTATCATACGGTGATCACGTGACTGAGAGGCGCTGATCACGTGACTGTGCCGTCAGTGATCACGTGGCTGAGCAGGCACTGATATCGTGACTGAGCATGCACTGATCATGTGCCGGGAGCCGGGGAGGCATTCCACTCTGGACAAAGGTCATGAGGAAGGAGGCTCGGTATACGCAAATGCGGGATCGAGCCTCAGGAGTCCACCCGGATATTCTCGAGCATCTCCCCCCAAAAAAACCGGAGTCTGCCTACTGTATTGCTTTGTGCTCTCACCTCTGATTTCACTGGGGGCTGTCCCCTACCACCATCTCGCTCTCTCTGTCAAAGAGTTAACTTACAGCTCCAATTCATAAAGTTCCTTGTCATTCTTCCCTTTAACTTCCAGCTGAGTCTCCATCTGGAGCGCGGAACCCACCACGCTCACTAATTATGCCTGGGCTGCTAAGACCCACTGAGAAGGTGTCTAGGGTGAGGCACCTTCGCTATTCGAGAGGGCGCCTGCGGCCTACGTAAGTGGTGCAAACTTCTTGTCTTGAAGTTTGATTGGTCTTCCGCGTAAACCAAGCTTACTCAGTCTCTTTTCTCCACCGAATTTTCCTACTGAGCTCTCCTCATACTATTATTCTTGACATCTCTGATTAGCATATAAATAGTCGCCAGGCCATCTCTCCTTCGAATACCCTGGATCATTGGGGCTGTCCACTGGCAGGTGGCGACCGAACAGGACCTCAGGAGGCAATACCAAAGAGACTGAGCAGACACGAA